>NC_065452.1:114544255-114754255 GCF_917563875.1 Diabrotica virgifera virgifera
CAATTTTTGCTAGCCAGTGCGACCATACGACCCGGACTAATAGGGCTTTTCCGCTCAATTTGATGTTACTGATTACGAATAAAAACACTTTAATGATCCGACTTCTACGTACCGAAATATCGACAATCAAAGTTGATCTATCACGAAAAGGATGAGGTTCGAAATACGAGCGAACGAAACGTAGCGAATGACATTAGATTATTAGGTGAGGTTTGGCAAGGGTTGTTTGAGGTGAATTTTTCTCCCACACGCCAAGCGTGTGGAGGCCTGATTGCTTTTAAAGTCCAAATTTGTTTTTATTGTCGATTTATCGATACCTAGAAAATGCAATATAAACATTTTTACAGATTACTAATCGGTATCATCAAATTGAAAACAAGAAGAATTAATTTTGTAGATATTTCGAATATTTGTCCATTTTTGTTAGTTTTTAAAATGGAATCGTCGAGTTTTCATGACCTAAATATTTCTTGTAAAAAAATGTTATATGTGTATAGGCTCATCACCTTTGCCCCGATTACATCACACGTTAAAGTGAAAAAATCTATATTTATGTAATTGTGACATTCATGTTAAAACAAAATATGAAAACACAACACTGTTCTTTATCAATTTCCACAGTATGTGGTCAATTTCCATAAAAGATACGTTTTAAACTAACTATTTTAGTGTGCAAAATCCTTCCCGTCCCATCAGTGGCGTAACCAGGGGGGTGTTGGGGATTATGAGCCCCCCCATTGGGATGTACTTCGATCTCTATATACTTAACACCCCACTTAATTCCTTACCCCCCAGAGACCCTCCAGTAGTTGAGGTTCGGGTGAGCTCTATACTGAGTATGTAATATATCTATGTATACGCAGTCCACACTGCGTGAGAAAGTTGGCGCTTAGGACAACAAGACAGGTGGAAATAACGAAGATTCAAATTAAAAACTGCATATCAAGATAAATGTGATATTGGGGCAGCAGCTGTCATTAACTGTAGATTTGTTTATTGAACATGATACACACACACAAATACAAAGTACACATAATAAACGTGTGTACAATCAAATCAAACACACACAACCAGACTTATATGAAATAACCATGTATTTTAAAGCAATATTTATTTCTTTTGTAAAAATTTGTTATTGTTGCGAAGACTAATAGTTATTTATGTACCAAGTCAGTAAAGTGAGTGTTTATCGAACGAGTCTGATATTATGAGCCGAGCGAGTCGAATAACAGACGAGTTTTGTAGCCAAGCTGGCTACACATTATGCGTGATTCCCGATTCGTAATGCGCGATGCGTAGTTCGTAGTAATTCGAGATTCCCTCGCTACACACTATGCACGATTCGCGATTCGCGATGCGTGATTCGTCCAATTTGTTGTAGTTCATAGTAATTTAATAAAAATGTATTTGTTATTAATCGGTAACAAAAAATTTTTGTAAACAATAATAATTTAAACATACTGATTTTTAATCAAATTACATTTTTTATTTAAACAAAATTATGATTTTTTTGTATAAAAAATAGGCTATCAAACTATCAAACATAGTTTTGATCCGAATGAATGCTTTGCAATAGATTCCTAATCATTTATTAAAATGTGAAATACACTCGCGATCATAAAAAGCGGGTCACTCGATGAGTTATTCAAGTTAGATGTTTCGAATGTTCTACCCCAGTTGTCTGATTTGAGTGATTTTTCTAGTATGTTATAGCCTTATTCTTTCGCAATATCGCTATAATAATATTGTTGCTAGGCCGGTAAATTATCATTGTATACCGGGTGTAACAATCATACTGTGTTTATTCCTAAAAGTTCGGAACACTCTGTGTAATGTTTTAGCATAGATAAAATATTGAAATTAAAACTAAATTGTAGCTTTAGGCTCTCTTAACATTTTGTTTTTTGATTTATTTGTTTAGGTTGGATAATAAAAAAGTTAAGCACGTTAATAGCTAGCTATGTTCTTCATCAATACAGAGTGTTTCTAAATAATTGCGACAAACTTTAAGGGGTAATTCTGTATAAAAAAATAATGACAGTTTGCTTTATAAACATATGTCCGCAAATATTTCGTTTCCGAGATACGGGATGTTGAAATTTTTCTTACAAACTGACGATTTATTTATGGCTCTAAAACCAATAGAGATATGCAAACGAAATTTGGTAGGTTTTAAGAGGAAGTTATTGTGGATTTTTTGACATACAATTAATAATTCTAATATTCACCATTTGCGTGCATACGGGTATAAACATTTTAGATACATCCCGTATGCACGCCAATGGTGAATATAAAATTCCTAATTGTATATCAAAAAATGCGCCATAACTACCTCTTAACATCTACCAAATTTCATTTGCATATATCAACCGGTTTTAGAGCAATAAATAAAATGTCAGTTTGTAAGAAAATAATTCAACATCCTATATCTCGAAACCGAAGAATTTGCTGTCATATTTTTATAAAGCAAACGGTCATTATTTTTTCATGCAGAATTGCCTCTTAAAGTTTGTCGCACTTATTTAGAAACACCCTGTATTGATGAAGAACATGGTTAGTTGTTAAGGTGCCTAACTTTTTTACTATCCAACATAAGCAAATAAATAAAAAAAAAATGTTAAGAAAGCCTAAGGCTACAGTCGAGTTTTAATTTCAATATTTTATCTATGCTAAAACATTTCACGGGGTGTTTCGAACTTTGAGGAATAAACACAGTATGATTGTTACACCCGGTTACAATGACAATTTACCTGTCTAGCAACAATATTATTATGGCGATATTCTTAAAGAATAAGGCTATAACATACTAAAAAAATTCGAGAAATCTAACTTGAATAACTCATCGAGTGACCCGCTTTTTATGATCGCGAGTGTATTTCGCATGGATTGGTCAAATTATATTGTACAGTTAATATATATTTTAAAGTTTTAATGTTCAACGGCATTTTTTCAGTTGTCCATATTTATTGATATTGATACTAGAAAAACACGTTCTGTTATTGTATTTGTTCTTGGAATTAAAAGCGCGAATTCTTCAATTTGCAAAATATTTTGACAAGGAGCATTATTCTGTTTGAAATGAAGGAATAACTGGGTTCATTTTTTGTATGTTTCCAAATTTGCAGACAACTAACATTTAAAAAAAAATTATCTGTAACATTTTTTACCGATGACGCCTCATCAAAAAGATTATTTTTCGCAAAATGTTTTGCTACTAGATAAATTCAGAAGTCCACAAGGAAAAGAAATAATTTTTCCTGCAGCTTTAGTTTGGCTGTATACCATCAATCACAAAAATTTTATTGAAAAATTCTTTGTAAAAGGTATAATTTTTTTTTATTAAAATACCATTAAGGGTTACATCACACAACGTTTTCGACTTGCTTAAAAAATCATCATCAGTATTAAAAAAATAAACAGGTTGAATGCTAGCTGAGCAACCAAAGAAATACGAGGGTAAGAAACCCTTTAAATGTAATATAGTTAGGTTATATATGCATATTTGCTTGAAATTCCATAGGATGGATAACATTTATAAGGAATTATGCCCTTAGGCAAAGCATGACATTCCCATCACGTGGGATATACAGTGAGTTGTTTTGTCTCTACATGACGACAGTTAGATCAGTTAGTTTCAACATCAACTGATTGTTGCCATCTAACTGTCTGCATGTAGAGACAAAACAACTCACTTTACATCCCACGTAATGGTAATGTCATACTTTACCTACGGGCATAATTCCTTATAAATTTTATCCATCCTATGGAATGGCAAGCAAATATGCAAATGAATCCGAAAAAATAGGTCTAAAAATGAATTTTGCCAACACAAAAACAATGATAAACACACAAGATAATAGAAACGTAATACTAAATGACACCACAGTAGAAGCGGTTAATGATTATATACAGTGATGAGCGCACTAATAACCGGCAAAATGGCAAACCGCAAAGAAGGGAAAACATATTAAGTTGTGAGATAAAACGAGATGAACCTAGTGGAGGTGTTAAATTTAGCGATAGTAACTTATAGAGTGACCTTATATTGATTGTTTCCCACCTTTAGGCGTATAAGACGAGTTTGAGAAATGCCACTGTCACAGTGACAGTTTTAGTTGACATACTTCGCTAATACGTCTAAAGGTGGGAAACAGTCAATGTAATGGCAATCTATAAGTTACTATCGCTAAATTTAACACCTCCACTAGGTTTATCTCGTTTTATCTCAGAATTTATTATATTTTCCATCTTTTGCGCTATTTTGCCGGTTATTAGCGCGCTCATCACTGTATATGTGGGACAGATAATAAAAATAAATAAGGAAAACCAAACAGCGGAGGTAGAAAGTAGGGCCAAATAACCCTGGGCAGGATTTGGGAAATTAAAATGGCCCCTAAAGAATAAAAAATACAACAATACTTAAAAGCAAGAGTGTTTGACCAGTGCATACTCCCAATTCTCACATACGCATGCCAAACATGGACCTTGACCAAAGCAAACGGATAAAATAATGAAGACACAAAGAACCATGGAGAGAGCAATATTAGGAGTAAAATTAACGGACAAAAAGCAAAAACAACTGGGTAAGAAATAAAACAAAAGTCAAACACGCAGGACAACATATAGCCAGGCTAAAATCGAGCTTCGCAGGTCATAACCTCAGACAAACGGACAATAGGAATACAACGATACAACAATGGAGACCATGGACAGGAAAGAGAGCAAGAGGACGACCCCAGATGAGATGGGGAAAATTTTTGTTATATTTGAATTGAACTGTCCATTCTTCAAGATATTTCGAGTAGTTTAGTGGGACCTTGTCCTTCCAACCTAGTGATGGGTTTTCGAATAATTAAAGGAAAGCAATCGTTATCAATAATTATTATCTCTCGTAATTATTGATTTCATTTGACCCTTTCGTAATTGAAATTTTCCCCTTTTTTCACAGCAATGTGAAATAATGTAGCTTGGTTGTGTATGAACTGAAGCCTTTGTGATAAGCCATTTTCAAAAAAGAGCTGTAAATATACTTGGCAGTTCTTTAAATACTTTCTACAACTGGCAAAAAGCCTGTTTTGCTGTCCCCAAGAATTCTTTTATATTCGATTTCTGTGCTTTCACAAAAATCCTTCAACCTTTTAAAACGCACAGTACATTATTTTAATTTTCAATATTTTCAACATCAACTGGACGCAGGTACGTCGATACTGTCTGAATATCATACTTATTATGTTGAATGTTCGCTAAGTTTCGAAAAAACGTTATTGATGCCTCTTCTAGCTTTTCCACCAAACTTTGCGTTAATTTTACCCGCACAGTAAGCAATTATTTTATTGTTCAAATTATTCTTTTTTAAAATAGTACTTATTGAGTAAAAAATTATTTTTGAACTTTCATTCGGCAATGAAACAAAATCTAATATTCTAATTTTAATTCCTGTTTCTGGATAAAAAAGTTACAATTGTCGGAAGATTTTTTAAATCTTTGTGGTTGGAAGCATCGGAATATATGGTGAAAAGGCCCATTTCACGATATGGCATCCTATCGTGAAAACGAATATGGTAAAAAAACATATTATAACTGCTTCGGTTTTTGTCCTTGTATATCCAAATTTTTTGTCACATACAGTGTTGATCATTTGCGACGTATAATCCATGAATCTGAAATTTTATTATGTCGTGGAAAGCAAATACTCCTCTCGCTAATGCTAGCAGTGTTTGCTAGCACTGTAAAAAAATTGTTCTATTTTAAACGAAGAAGCGGCGTCATTAAACAATCTTTTGTGCCTCTTTGTCGCTAGATGTTTAGTAATATCGTTTTTTGCACCGTATCAGACCGTACATTCAGCATTGCATTTATCACACCGTACCATAAAACACCATAGAGTAACAAATCTTCGTAAAACTCGGTACATTCTCTAATTTAGTTTACTCTGCATGAATTTTATGCGTTTTTTATGTACCTTTTATTTCTTTATATTCACCATAATACTTAATAAATAATAGATAATTCAGTACTTTTAAAATAAGAAATAACGTGCACTGACCGCGAATCGCGCATCGCGCATCACGAATCGCGGATCACTCAACGAACTAGCCGCTACACACTATGCGTGCACTGTCCACGAATCGCGAATCACGCATTACGAAACGCGAATCACGCATAATCTGTAGCCAGTTACTCGTAGCCTGTACGAGTGTACGTTACGTGCATCACTGCGTCGAGCCACGAGCCGCTAGCCGTTATTTTATTGTGTTTAAATTACATCTATATTTTCACTAATTAAGCAAATTGCCTATAAATAATTGAATCGTTTATTATTGAAAGGAGACAAGTTACATTTTACAAGTTTTTAGAAAACCGTAAAAAACTATTTTAAGCTATTATACTAAATTATTTTAGATTATTGGTTTTTGAGTAAACCTACTTAATTATAAGCCTACCTCATATTAAATTATAATATTGTCCTTATCATGAGCATTTTTCAGTGCGTAACAAATGATAGGAAAAAGGGTAAGTCCGTGATAATTCACATTTATGACATTTATTCTAACATGACATTTTAGTTAAATCTGACAGTTGGCACATTTTATTTTCAATTTGGAATAAAAACAAATCAAATGTGTTTCTTGCATTTATAAAATGGTATTTTCTTTGATTTGTATAGTCTTATAAATTATACAGATTATAAAAAAATTTTTTTTATTATGGCGCCATCTATCGACAACTAGAATAGCTAGAATAAATGTTGTAAATGTCTGTAATCACGGAAGTGCCTTTTTTCTGTCACATACAATTTAATGTGTTAGAAAGAAATCGAAAAACTGTGACGCACTGAAAGATGATCATGAGAAAAAGAATAGATCAAAAACAAGTGATATATATTCACATCATAATTTTGACAGCTTACCACACTTACAAAAAATCAAATTATTCTTCTATTTATCATTATTCAGCTTATCGAATATGAGAAAGTAATTCTGAGGATGCAGGATGCAGTTAATTTGCATATAACTTTTTACTAGGTCTATTCCTATTTATTTAATAAATTGCCTTCGTTGTTTAGTATATTCCCTTTTAGGGTTATTATCTATGTTTGGTAAGAATTTATTTATACAGGCAATATTTAGGAGCCCATAAAAAATTACAAGTGGCCAATTACAATTGTGAGGGGACGCCATTTTATGTACAATACATCATCCTGATTTGGTATCATTTTATAATAAAATCATCTCTTGCGTGTTGCTAGTTTCGTCTATTCAGTCTGCTGTATCAGTGTGATGAAATGATGAAACCACTCATACATTTCTTTTCTTTTTGGGTACATGTGATGTCACCTTCATAATATGTGCTCCAAAACTAAAAATAAAGGATCCTATAGGACGGTCTTTCATATTGGTCATAATTGGGGGCCAATCACTTTCTTTGGGACTGAATCGTTCCCACAGCCGTACGAAAAAAAATTACATAAACGAACGACGGTGGTCGTTTTGAAAACAATAAAACGATATTTTTTGTAAAATATAATGTAAAATGTAAGTGTTCATTTTTATGAAACGTAGGTACTGAAAATACTGACAATATAAGTCTGCCGTATGCCACCGACGGCGAGCCGAGTAAGTCAGCGATCTTTAACACGCGTACTTAAAGTTTGCGTGTGTGTCACCCCTTTAAGAGTGAAAGACAGTAGATGCATGACAATCAGTGACCAGGTGCATTGAGTAATGCATCAACGGACAAGAATGTGGCATGTGTGGAAAACTTGATTAGAGAAAATCGTCGAGTTTCAATCAGAGCAATTTCAGAAAATATTTGGTGTGATTATAGAGTCTGTCCATAGTATCGTACACCAACTGGATTACACACAAACTGGGCTATAGCAAAGTTTCTGTGCAATGGGTTCCTCACCTTTTGTCAAAGGACCAAGCATCTTGCGTATGTGTTTATC
The DNA here is from genome assembly GCF_917563875.1 of Diabrotica virgifera virgifera. Taxonomy (NCBI): domain Eukaryota; kingdom Metazoa; phylum Arthropoda; class Insecta; order Coleoptera; family Chrysomelidae; genus Diabrotica; species Diabrotica virgifera. The sequence continues at coordinate 114,552,204 of NC_065452.1, forward strand.
TTTGCAACATATCACGGAATACCGGAAAAACGGTAATGGCTTTCTCTCATTAATTACTGGCAACTAATCTAGGTATCATTATTATCTTATACCTATTATGTTGCCATCAAGTAATAAGAAGAGCAGATTCCTGGAAGGAGTAGGAAAGGAAGATCAAAGAAGACCTGGGGGGAGACGATAAGGCAGGACATATTGGTAAAGGGGATTTACATTGATATGACCCAAGATAGAATTGTGTGGAGAAATGCAATTAGGGAAGTCGACCCCGCATAGGGATAAGGCAAAGAGAATGATAAATCAAGTAATAAGACGAAATCTTTCAGATAAGCTCTCACATGGTGTCATCGTTATGCACGATAATGATCAGCCTCATGTTGCCAAAGTAGTAAAAGAAAATCTACATCTTAACAAATGGAGGATATTAGAGCATCCACACCATATAGTCCCGATTTATCGTCTTGTGATTTTCACATCTTTGGAACACTGAAAAGGCGCTAAAAGGTAATCTTTTTCAGTACAACGAAGGAGTGCCGTAAAAGAATTATTCGAGCAATAGCCACCCGAATTCTTTAAGCAGCGTTTCCATCGATTGGGGAAACAATGGGGTATCTAAGTACCTTCATTGTAGTGGTAATTATTTTTAGATATATTTACCAATAATTTTTTTCTGGACCAAGGATATTTCAATTGAACAAGCCTCGTATTATTGCCGTATGTAAACATTCTCAAAAACCATTATACCTCAAAACCTAACTTTGTTTTCACAAACTAAACATCCCTGTATTATATGCGAAGATATGAATGCGCCTAATTCGATATCTAGCTCCCAAAGTAACCACATATTGGATACTATTCAACAACAGTGCGCGCTCCGCCTCGGTGCTCCAATCGGTGACGGTTTATATGTAGAGGAGAGTATGCCGTATCGATTGGAGCGGTTGCAGGGAGCACGGAGCACCAACATAGTGGAGCTTTTACGCATTTTCATCTGAAACAATTTTTCATATGAAATGAAACAATATTTTCAAGTATTTTCAGATAGTGTTCATGAAGATTTATGCTTTACTATTCCGGTTATTGACCGGATTATTTACATTTTCTGAATTTAAGTATATTTAATTTCTTACGTAAAACTTGATGATGATGATGATGATGCCATTTCATGTAGATTTGGCACGATATTCCCTCCATTAAGAATAGCAGAATCAATTGTATACTATATAATTCTTCATATACTTCTCTTCAATGTCACCCCACTATACGTCCAATGTCACCTACACTAGGAAGACATTGTGAAAATGCGTCCGTCATGCACATAAAGTGCGAAAATGGTTCAGTTTTTTTAATTATCTCGCGATATATCAATTGTAGCTACGAAAAACAGAATTTTATGTTATATTGACCAATAAAACTCACATAAATTTTGTTTACTCACATAAACTAAAAAAGTGTCTAGTCTAGACCTTCCCCACCCTCCTTCCTGGTGTGTTGTTACCTATTGTTAGAACTTTATGCACTCGTCTTTTAGACACTTACTGCCGGAATCGGAATAGGCAGGCGACGGCGACGCCACTCTTAATTTATGCATGCAGCTTTAACAAATACCTACTTCTAGTCTAAACATTTTATGCTGATTTATTACCACCGGAAGCCGACATAAATGTAAGTATCAGTATTGGGAGTAGTCGCCAATTTACTGTCGGTGAATCTATTAAAGTTTTATAGACGGCAAGTGTCTAGAACTTCGGAATCGGGCATTAGATGGGAGTTATTTACAGTGGCTTACAGCTTAAATGATGCAGTCGCTACTCCAATACTAGCTTCTGTCAGTTGCTCAATATTGTTTTTACCCATACTACATCATTAAAAAAATGGTGAAAACGTTGAATTATCCACGTTCGTCTGTTAGACCGGGAGATATTAGATAGAAGTTCAGCCACGATTTCATGAGTCCTGTCCTTTGCAATACCGGAAGATTAGATGAAGTGCTTACAATTTCTGAAAAAATCCACGGTCTTCCTGTGACGTTTTCTTGTAAAAATTAGATTTTCCATGGACAAAAAAAGGGAGTGCAACGAATTTCTTTTTTGAAGAAAATTTTTGGGCATGAGCGTTGCAACGTGTTTTGGGCTAAGACGTTAACACGTAATGAAAATAATAAAATTCTCATGTAATTTAAGAAGTTTTCTTCATAAAACCGATAATATCTTGTCATTCTGTGGATATGGCAGGACTCAAAAATTCATTGCAATACATAGAATACTCCATTTTTTTCATGGAAAATTTAATTTTCATAGGAAAATGTCACAGGAAACCCGTGGATTTTTCCACAAATTGTAAGTAACTGCTCTAACCTTTCGAGCTTTCGGAGTTTCGAGCGATTTCGACACTAAATTGATGCAAATAGATTACTAGAGCAGTTTTTAGGGTTGCTGAAAACGAATACGCCATTAGAACCGACACCCGGAGCACCTGGTGTCTAGAGTCACGTCAACTTCTAGAGTTTCGAGCGATTTTGGCACTAAATTGGGGCAAGTAGATTAAAAAGGGGATTTTAGGAGATATTGAACATGAATACTCCATCAGAACTGAGCCCCGGAGCACTTGGTGCACACGGTTACTGCTAAGGCACGTCATCTTCAGGAGTTTCGAAGGTTTTCGGTCTTGAATGCATGCAGATATATTACTAAGCGGTTTTTGGAGTTGCTTACCAATACGCCATTAGAACCGACCCCCGGACCACATGGTTTCCAAGGTCACTGCTAAGGCATGTTATCTTCTGGTGTTTGGTGGAGTTTTGGGTACCAGATGCACCGGGCGGTCAGTTCTGATGGCGTATTCTTATTCAGCGGCCCCAAAAGCCCCCGAATAATTTATTTGCATCAATTTGAGGCCAAGAATCCTTGAAACTTCATATGACGTGCCTTAGCAGTGAAACTGGACACCAGGTGCTCCGGTGGTCAGTTCTGATGTCGTATTAGTCTTCAGCAGGCCAAAAAAGCCCCGAGTAACAAAATCTGGCCCTTAATGCACTTTATAATTTTATGCACTTTATAATTTCTATTATAGTAGACTTTTCCTGCATTATCCTGAACACAATGCAAAAAGCTGCAAGTCTCTAGGTGCTGTATTTAAAAATCGATTTATTTTGTGCTAAATGCCCTTGTCTATTATGCTATTTTAAAAGACTTATACTAAAATCACAATCAAGATGCACTAGAAGTAAAAAAACCAAGACACGTTAACCGTTACAAGGAGCACTCCTGAATCATGATTTACAAATGTATAAACTTTTTGTAAATAATCATTAGGGATTTACAATGTATATATGTTCCGGTCAAACCCGATTTCAGGTCAAACTAATTTGGCCTAGGCCAAATAAGGTAATAATATTCTTAAATAATAATATTTATAACTTCCTCAAAGATAAGAAGCTTACTCAGAATAATACTAAACTGAAAATTTACAAACCAGCAATTAGACCAGTGATCACATATGGTGCTGAAGTAATGTGTCTGACCCAGAAAGAGGAAGAAAGATTGAGGATCCTAGAGATGAAAATAATTCGGAGGATAGCAGGCCCACTAAACTTAGGTAATAATGAATTTAGAAAACTCGTGAACCACGAAGTAAGAGGACTTCTGAAAGGAGAAGACATCGTCAGATTTATCAAGGCACAGTGACTCAGATGGATGGGACATGTAGAAAGGAGAAATCCAGAAGCCGTCATCAAGAAAATTTCCAGATGGAGACCTATATCAGGCAGACCACGAGGAAGACCCAAAACTAGAAGGGAGAACCAGATAGTCGAGGATCTTAAGAAGATGGAAGTGAGAGAATGGGTAACTATAAGCAAAAACAGGAGCGAATGGAGAAAAATTGTAGAAGATGCCAAGTCACACAACCAATTGTAAAACTAAAATGTTAATGCGGATTGATTCACCGCGACAAACGAATCGGAAGAGCCCAAAGAGGACGGCAATCACTCCGCTAGGGGTATGGATGCCATGATGATGATGAAATAAAAACCGCAAGTATATATTTGTTCTCGTTTTGCTAATGCGCATTGAATAATATATCGCTTGTACTATCTCGGCGACGTCAAAACAATACTTCCGGTATCAACTCTGTAACCGGAAATCCGAGATCAAATTTCTCACCTTTAATACCATATTTGGATTAAAAGCTCTCATTTGATACCTTGTTTGTCATTCTATCTGTTCTAATGGTTTCTGTAGCTAATGGTTCTGATGGCAGATCGACATGGCTAATTCAAGGTATTCACATTTTAATGTTGTAAAATGCGTGAAAACAAAAATATAATGTGTATACTACACATATATGTTATTAAAAAATGTTAGTATTTTCCATTTTTAACTCGGTTGTCAAAGGGACATAGCTAAGAACCCTCTGCATGTGGGCGTAACGATGAAATTCACTTGTGTGTAATCGTAAATAATAGATACATGTGTTATCAGCGAATACCTGCTACGCTGGTGTACTTTGACAAGAGTAATAATCGTTTGTGTGATTTTCATTTCAAATCGGAATTTCTCCATTAAAACAAAGACCAACATTAAATCTAGATTTGATGTCGACCACAATGTACAGACATATTCCAATCTATTATTTTTACATTCCGTAAGGCTTTATTTCAGGTACAACTCACCCAAATATACGGACATTTATTAAAATGGAATGGAAATAAAGAGAATAATGTCAAAATTATTTGTTATTGGACACATTTATTAATTGGGATCTTGATGGTTTTAATTAATAAGTTAGTTTTTATATATAATAGAAAACATATTTATTTTTTAGGAGGAAATTAGACAATCTCTAAATTATATCTGTTAATATGAAAGCTTGTTGGTTACTATAAAATGCTTTTAAAAAAATAGCAAAAAAAGAGAAAAAAAAACTAAGAAGATGTAAACCTCCGAGATGTTGATTCGGGTTTATGTCTTAGCGTAGTAAAAAAAACAATTAATAAACAATAATAATAAAAAACAAATTAAAAATATAATAAAAAAAACAAACATCTACAAAAAAATATTTACAACCAAAACAGTGTATTATTTAGATAATAAAATTGTATTATGTTAGTTTGTTATGTATTTAGAGTTAGAAATACAGAAAAAAAATCCTCTGATTGAAAAAAAATGTTTGTTTTTAAAATAACAAAATGTCTGGCTAATCGGCCAAGCCATTAAATTCACAAAAAAAAAACACCCACATTTATGAATTTCTATCAGATTTTTAACAAAATTTTTGAAGTTATACTTCTTTAGGCGCGATTGAGATTGAGGGTGAATTTATATTGATCTGCGCGCATGCGCACACCGACAGTATGGTATTAGTCGTTATACGGGCCCTGATTGGGTGTTGAAATAATCTGTCAATAATAAATAATTGTTCAATATGAAGGTAAACAAATGTATAATATATTAGTTTTATTGTTGTGAGGACAGAAACAAAAAAGTTTATAATTGTAGTGACTTTTAAATAGTTTTTAAAGCAACAGGTACGTAATAATTGTAAATGTATCATAGGTACCTACCTGTTTGAACCTACCAAAATACATAGTATGTAATACTTTTATTTACATAATTTGATTACCATCAAAATTTCTATCAATATTCACCTAATATATTGTTTTCTTACTCTATGTTTTGTTGTATTTTTTCAATTCTAAATCATTTCAATTCAAAATCAAAATAATTTGATTTACATAATTCAAAAATGTCAAAAGTTTAATCCGTTTAGTTAGTCGATCTTCACACATAATGACACATTGTCTCCGTGGCGAAGCGTTTAATGCGAATGAACCCCAATACAACGCCAATACCAACCGCGCTGATAAGTTGGTTCGAATCCCAATAGAAACTTATATTTTTTTATTTTTTTTATACATTTTATGATTGTAAGTATATTTATTATATAATTTTATTTTCAGAAAATACGTATTTAGTTAAAAAAAATTCCGACAGTTGATGTTCAGAAATCATTTGTGGCATTTTTAATGTGTTTGTGTGTCTTTTATTCTTTTATTATCTTAATTTTTGGTACTGTTTTAATAAAAATGTTTGAGAAGTAGTAAGTATAAATTAGTTTAATATTTAAATAAAATATAAATAAAAGTATATTAATTTAGTTTAAATCATATAATAGAAGTATAACTTCTTACGTGCGTACAAAGTACACACACATTTTTTTTATTCTATTATCGATTGTCTTTTTAGACGAAGCTTTTCAAATAATGTTGATGTCACCGTAAGTAACAATATTTTTCTATAGGATGATATTTCATTGGGAGGTTTTCCTGATTTTGATAGCATAATAATTTTTTTATTTCTGTTGCTACTTCTCTAGGAGATATTAAGTATATTATTTCTTCCGTTTGGACTATCCCTTCAAATATCTCTTCTTCTAACTGATTATCATTGAATGTGAATATTTTTTATAGATATTTACGTCAAATATTGTTAAATGTTTCTGGCTCAATTACCATTCGATGGTTTTGTTTTGGGATACCTTTAAGCCAAGGTGGGAAAAACTAAAAATGAATCACATTTCAGAGATAATGGGTCTATTGAATAAAAAGATGTATTTGCTTTTACTTCCTCGTATTTAAGTATTTACTCAATAGTAATTGTACAAAAGAACAGTAAATACTTTATGTAAAAGAGTTTACCTAGTTTATTAAAACAATAACCTACCTGAATTAATACACGAAATAGAAATCAGTTTTCAGGAAGTAGAGACAGCCATAAATTCACTCAAAAATAGAAAGTCACAGGACCAGACGGAATAACCAACGAGCTTCTAAAATACGGAGGAGAATACAAAAACTAATATTGCACTGCAAGATACCAGACGCATGGAGAAACAGCATAATGATACCAATGTTCAAGAAAGGAGACAAAGAAGACCCCGACATTTCTTCTTCTTCTTGTAGTTCCTTCTCATATCGGAGGTTGGCTATCATCACAGCTATCCGTACCTTATTGGCGGCTGCTCTGAAAAGATCTACTGAGCTGCAACTATACCACTCTCTTAAGTTTCACTCCCCAACAATTATAGAGGTAAAAATTTAACAATTTTAATAAACTAACAACTTTATCAGATGAACAACAAGGATTCAGATCCGGAAGATCCTGAGCAGATGCCATATTTGTACGGAGACAAATCATAGAAAAGTCCATTGAGTACAATAAACCAGCATATCTATCTTTATAGACCTTACAAAGGCTTTCGATTGCATCCAAGTCCAAGACGTCTTAAATTTACTGTATAAAAGAAACATACCAATCAATATTATACAAACCATCGAAAACATCTACTTTCATAATCGAATACATACAGGCAAAGATAAATGGAAAACTAACGCAGTTTATACCAGTACAAAGCGGAGTCAGACAATGTGACTCGTTAAGTCCACTGCTCTTTAATATAATAATGGACGAAATAATAGAAGCAGTACGTAAAGGTCATGGTTACAGAATGGGGAACAAAGAAATCCAAATATTATGTTATGCAGACGACTCCGCATTAATCGCCGAGACAGAAGACGATCTCCAAAGATTAACACACATCTTAAATACAACAGCCAAGAAATATAATATGCTAATATCAGTAGAAAAAAACCAAATGTATGACAACATCTAAATACCCACTACGATGTAAAATCGAAATTGATGGAAAAATAATAAAGCAAGGTTTAGATATCTGGGAATATATATAACCACTTACGGAAATGTTGAAGAGGAAGTACGACAACAAAGCTTAAAAGCAAGTAAAGCGGCGAGATCTCTTAATGACACAATCTGGAAGAACAAACACCGAAGACAAGACACAAAAGCAAGAATCTATAAAGCAGCAATTAGACCTATATTGCCATACACGGCGGGGACAAGACCTGACACATCTAAAACGAGACGGCTACTAGAAACAACAGAGATGAAATACTCCGACCAATATCAGGGAAAAGTTTGTTGGATATGGAGAGAAGCGAAAACATACGAAGATCATGCAATGTAGAAGACATAAATGGATAGGTGACAAAACGGAAACAGGAGCGGAACGGACACATTAGTAGAACGGCAGAGGATAGGATAGTACGAATAGCAAGAGATAAGTCACCAAATGGACGAGGAAGTAAAGAAAAAGGTGGTGCGATAACTTAAACAATTTACACCGAGAGAACAATTTCTTTTCTCCTAAAACACCGATTTCTTTGAGCAATATTTCTTAAAAGTTAACATATCCTATTAATTTAAACATACCGGTTCGCATATAAAGAAACGAGTTTTTTAAACACAACTCAATAATTTCTTACAGATAATTTCTTCAATACTAAGAAATGCATTAATGGTTACATTTAATTTTTCTTATCCTAAAGTTTTTATTTCCTAAATTGAAAACTACAAATATTTTGCAGTATAAGAAATATAATGTTAAGTTAATCCATATTTATATTTGTGAACAAGAAATTTTCTTGCAATCAAATAAATATTTTAAACTGCAAGAAATAATTCTTCAGAAATACCCTCTGTAGTAACTGTGGTTATAAAATAAAAACTTTATCATTAATGCCGAAACGTTACTTGCAAAGAGATTTTCTTCCACAAAAGAATTGCGCAGATTAACTGTTTATGATTTAGTCGTCAGTGTTTGTCAAGATGACGTGATATTATGTTCATGTTCATATAGATGGATTTTGGATTTATTGGTGTTCTTTAAAAATTAACGGATATTTTGAAGTTACGTACGTATATAGGTATTAAACAAAAGTAAATTGAGTAATTTAAGATGTAATAATAATATTGTTGCGTATCCGCATGGTTATAAAAGAAACATAATAGTATCTTTATATGCTTTTTAGGTATAATGATGGACAACTCTGAAATAAAGGAGCTTATTATTCTAACTGAGAAATAAGCCACAATTTAAAGCTGGGATAGAATGATATAATATATAGCTTCAGAACAATATTAAGAAAGGAGTTATTAACCCACTTCGGGGCCTTCCAGAAATGGTAGAACTTTATACATGTAAGTTTTAAAAATGTGTATACTTATGTATCAACTATAATAGGTTTCTTGAATGTATCGTCTTCTATAAAAATATACAATACAACGCTATATTAAGCATGGCGGGTGCAACGCTGAGGATGTTTTCTGTTCATTTATTTGAGATAAAGAAATCAGTTAGCCTGAAAGAAATATTTCTATGGTTAAGAAATGTTATTGCCGAAAACTGTGAATTAGTTAATATGTATTAAATGACTTAAGATGTAAACTAATAATACTTTGCCGTAATAAAATTTCTTAATGATTAGGTATGCTGTCTCTTTTAGATTATAAAAATAAAGAAAATTACATATTATTATGTCTGCTTCAATGCTTTACATTGGTTGTATTTTCCCTCTTGTTTTAGCTAAACAATGTTCGTTGTGTGACTTGATATTATACAGAAAAATAATTAATATTTCATTAACAAAAAGAAAAAAAATAAACAAAGGTGTGTAGGTTAAATAATGCCATGTTTGAACTAAATAAGATTGATTATTATTAGTATTAATAGTTCTTATGTGGGGCCGTGTATTTGTTTTTTTTTGTATTTCCTAAATTTGTCAAAATAAGTATCTATATCTTTATAAAAAAAATTTATTAAAGTAAGTTTACTCTTTCTACATAACGATTTTGTTTTAGTGAATTGCTGATATACAAAGTGCTATTAACAAAAGAACGAAAATTTGAGGAAGTTGGATTTGCCTCTCCATCCTTTTATTGTTGTATAGAAGCCAGTGGTTTAAGAGTGGAGAAAATATTTGTATGTAATAATAACGTTTTATATCCTGTTTTTATTAATAAACAATGATTTTACCTTAACACAATGATTTATTTCGCCGTATTTAATATCACTTTATTTTCAAGAAATATTAACTTAACTCTAAATATACGTTTATATCTGCGAAATATATTTCTTAACATTAAATACATTAATTTTTAATAATAATATAATAATATTCCTTACTAAGAAATATTATTTCTCAGAAAGAATAATAATGTAATGTCAAGAAAATATATTTTATGACTAATAAAATTAATTGACATCAAGTGTAATTTCTTTCTGAGAAATGGGTTTGAAGTTTGCCAGAAAGTGATAGTTCAATCATGTTTAAAATATATTTCTTTGGCTATAGTAAAATTTATTTGAAATATTTTATAAAATTATATATTACATACAAAGATATATTTGTTAGGCAATATGCCAAGTCGATCTTTCTTAAATATAAATAAAGTTTCTTTATGTCAAAACTTTTTTCTCTCGGTGTAGGAGGCTAATATTGAAGAAAAAGCAGGCTTTAAAACTTACATACAAGAAGTAAGAAGGAAGAAGAAGTTAACCTAGAGCAAATAGTAATCTCTCTTATTTTCAAGTAGTTACTGAAAGTATAAGGTTATGCATACATTTTTCCAGTTCTCACTTCTTTTTAGTTGAATAAAAAGAAAAATATACACCAGCAGAGTGGTGGTTCTAAACATTTTTCGTTTATTATAATTATGGTCGACCTTATTATAAATATGCTCGTAATAATAAACACTACAACAAAAGAAAAAGCATAAGCCCCAGCAAATCTAAGGTTCTGTTGCGTTTTGAAAGCGAAATTATAGACTTTTTATATGACACAGCTAGATGAAACCAGAGGAGGTGCTCTCGACAAAGGTTGGAGATTTTTCTAGTGATACTGCATTTCAATCAGGTATGGCTGAAGATTTCGGCGTTCACTATAGGACGGTATGTAAAATTCTAAATTTTTAAGAAATTACATTAGTGGATAAAGTTTCCATATGACCTGGAAGGTATGGAATAAGCAATTATAAAATGGGCAAATCGATTCAAAATACCTACAGTCATTGGTGCACCGAATTGTACCCATGTTCAAATTAAAAAACCCTCCAGAATTTGGTGACGAATTTATTAATAGAAAAGGATTTCCTAGCATAAATGTGAAAAGTAACGTGTGATGCAAATGAAGTGATTACAAGTGTGGACACTCAGTGGCCTAGGAGTGTCCACGATATGAGAGTTTGTAAACAAAAGTTCGATTTATCAAATTATACATATGTTTAGAGGCAATTTGTGCCTTCTTGGAGATAATGGATATGTAATTGCTCCATGGTTATTACGCCCATTCAAAAACCCCCAAACAGAAGTGAGAAAGACATTCCAGAGAAAGGGTGATAATTGAATAGGTATTTGGGCAGCTAAAGCAGAGATTTCCAATTTTAGGGTCTAACCCAGGACCTATATGATGTACACCACAATGAAACGGAAGTAAATAACATCCGTCAAAGAGGAGCTGCAAAACGTCAATCAATAGCGAAAACAATAATAATAATATAATATTTAAATTAGATATTTAAAGCAGATATAAATAACATCAAAAGACAATTTTAAAAGTAAAAAACTTACAAGCATTTGTTAGCAGTTACAAGTATATACTTAAAATTTCAGACTGTTTTTCCAGCATTACCTTAGAAAAAAAACTTACTTTTATTCAAATATAAATAAGTAATATTTACCTTTTGTTTAAAAGTTACTACTTCTAAAGTAACACTTATTTTTATTCAATAAACCCATTGTCGCTTTATTTGACTTGGACATTAGAAACAACAGAGGAGAACGTATTCTCCAGTTTGTCAGTGAAAACAATCTAGTGGTAACAAATACATCACCCAAGAAGGCTATCAACGTGGACTAGTCTTGGACACGTTCTAGTTTTATGGAATTTTTAATTTTCTACAACCAAGAAACTTTTCAGGTTGCAGATAACACCATAGTATTTGCGGACAGCCTAGAGGACCTACAAGTCCTCATGAACAAAATCACATATTACAGTCAACAATATGGACTCAATATAAACACAAAGAAGACAAATCTTATGATCGTCAGCAAGAAAAAGATAACAGAAGGTCAACTCTATATCAACCAAACCCCCGTAGAAAGAGTGAGGCACTACAACTACCTTGGCACCATAATAAATGAAGAATGGACCAACAACCAAGAGATAAGAGCGCGCATCGAAAAAGCTAGATCACTCTTCAACCGTATGGGGCCTTTTTCAAGAGCCACAACCTTTCCCTTGGTATAAAAGTAAGAATGCTGAGATGCTACGTCTTCTCTGTCCTTTTTTATGGTGTTGAGTCATGGACCTTAAACGAAGATATGTGCCGAAAATTGGAAGCATTTGAGATGTGGCTATATCGGAGAATTCTTAAAATTCCATGGACTGATCAAGTCACAAATGAGGAGGTCCTTAGAAGAGTGGGGAAGAACCGAGAAGTACCAACCAGCATAAAATCTCGAAAGTTGGAATACTTCGGACACATTATGCGAAATGAATCCAGATGTGCCCTCCTACAAGCCATCCTGCAAGGAAAATTATTTGGAAAGCGAGGTCCAGGAAGAAGAAGAACATTCTGGTTAAAGAACCTTAGAACCTGCTTCAATGCAACATCTGTGCAGCTTTTCCGCGTTGCTGCAGATAAAGTGAAGATTGACATGATGATCGCCAACATTCATCACGGATAGGCACATCAAGAAGAAGAAGAAGAAGAAGAAGAAGAAGAAACTTTTAAAATTGTACTACAGCACCACATTTCAAAAGCCTCAAGGCGATTTAAATCGATTTTATTCACAGTCTAAGACTCATCACCAATAACCTGTAAGACCAAGAACATGTAGCAGCGAAGTAGGCGGATCCTCAATGTCAATTTTAGGTCTCTGCTACATAAAGTAACGTTTACACGTATCCAGTAACTGGCGCCAGTCTCACTGGAATGCGAGTGCTTGACTAAGACAGCGCTGGATAAGTTCGTTTACACGTATCCAGTAACTGGCGCGAGTCTCACTGGCACTCTTATTAAAAATCCTAATACTGCCACTGAAACCACAGGTACGACAGCGCCAGCGACTGGAACGCTGTGTTTACACGTGTCTACAACCACTGGCACGGGGTTAAAGGGGACGCGGACGAGGGCCACTGGCATGAAAAATAGACCAGCTTTCTATTCGAGACAGGGCTGGCAGACAGCGCTGGACTGGAGCAAAAAAGCGTTTACATGATGCCACTACCATGCCAGCACTGTCGTTCCAGTGCGACTGGCGCCAGTTACTGGATACATGTAAACCTGCCTTAATACTTTGGACATACTTCTAAAAGCGGCTCTGGCCTGCTTTATCCTGGATCTAATTTTACCGTGACAATTTGCGTTAATTTGCAATAATTGTGTTACAATTTAACTGATATCCAAAGTAAAGAATCCGATCAACTTGCTCAAGTTTGGTATTATTTACATATACAGACGGTTTTATATGCTGTTGTTTACTTATTGCGAGTATTTTGGTTTTCCGTATATTCAGTTCCAGATCTTCTTCCTTACAGCTCTCAACGAACCAATCAAGTAGATCTTAGAAGTAGAAGTTCAGAGTACTGTGTTGTCCGCATATCACAAATTATTGATGACTTCACCGTTCACAACTATTCCTTCTTGTTTTTCAGAAAGTGCATCTCTGAAAATTCTTTCGTAGTAAACGTTGAAAAGCAGGGCGACAAAATGCATCCCTGCCATACTCCTCCTTTAGTATTAAAAGCCTGTGATTCCAAACCGTCTACTAAAACTGATGTTGTTTGATTTCAATACAAATTTGCAATTATGCGAATGTCAATTAAGCCAATGTCTCTTAGACAAAATCTTTACATGACGCCATGCATCTAACACAGGATCGCAGCCAAGAGGGAAAAGAAGGTAACAATATTTAGAGTGCCACCACTTCCTGACAAGGACTTAACGAATGAGGAGGGGACTCTTACTACTCTATTTAATTTTGTTTGTTTTCTGTCCTACTTTCTTTTTTACCTCTTACATCCCTAAATATGAAAACTGAAATTTGTGTCGAATATTTTTAAAACATTTCCAAGATGACGTTAAAATAATGTTATCTCATAATTACCATCCATATTGTTTTATAAACGATGTAGATAATGTAGTAAAATTTTGTTTATAAAATTCAATATTTACAAATATTTTAATATGATAATGTAATATTTTAAAAGGGAAAATATATATACACAGTTATGAAACAAGACTAAAGTAAAAAAGACATAAAATGTGAGTTTGTTTATAGTTGCTGATGAAATGTAAAACAACAAAGAGTGGAAAAAATAAGTAAAAAGTATATTCGATTAAGGAATAAAATGGTGTAAAAATTCTTAGAAAGACAGGAATAAACAAACGGCACACTAATAAAAATAAAGTATATCATTTATAAACAATAGAATATAATATGAGTAGGTATATAGAACTGTTTAAAGATTATTATCAAAACTATCGTTTCTACTAACCTCTTTAAAAAATAATGGGCTTAGCTCACATAAACGCATGTTCAATTTTTCTAACTTCTCATATATCAAGGAGACAGCAGTATTTGTTCAGTTCAGCAAATTTTGGCTCTTAATTGGAGCCCTGCTTTATTACAAGCAGTAATATACATTCTGCCGTGGCCTAAATTTATGTTCAACGAATGCCTAGCATTGTGTGCGGCGAGGAAGCAAATGTTGAATTATTTTACTTCTGCATATATACATTATACATACTTCATATAAACAAATATAACAAGACTATAAGTTCATACACAAATTTATGTTTTGGTGTATTTTAAGTTTTGTGATTTGCACGATATTTTAACTTATTATTGTCATTATTCTAATTATACCTGGATCGAATAATAGTGGAAACTACAAGGTGATATCTTTTGATGTTTAATGTATTATAAAGCTATATGTCTATCTGATAGAGAAGTGTGTAGAATATAACAAACCATTGGCACTGATATTTGTGGACTACGAGAAAGCATTTGATACCATATGCTCGCAGAAAATGTTGACAGAATACCGAATACATCATCGCTATACTAACATAATCAAATACATATATCTGTTACGGTAAAAGTAGATAATTGGTAATTGTGTACAATTACCGGTAATTGTATAAAATTACCAGAGCCGATGGTAAATGCAGGAAATTATTTTCAATTATCTAATTTTACCGGTACCGGTAATTGTATACAATTACCAAGGACCAGCGGTAAAAGTAAGTAAAATGATGAAATAAAAACAAGAAATTCCAACAGCTATTCAAGAAGTGGGATTTTTATTGAACTGAATTAAAAACAAGAGACACTTTGTTTAACCAGAGTTGAGCTTTTTTGCCTGAACTAATACTACTACTTTATTTACTTACTATTTGCTGTGACATGACAAACTCTCATGGAACTTGGAATTACATAATTTTCCGTTCCTAACGTCAACCGATAAAGGCGTTTTTCTAACATTCTCGCGCAAGGAAATGTTTAGTTTGGGAACCAAGTCTAGAAAAATGAATGATTTTTTGCAGATAGCAAATTGACTGTTGCTATATAACTGTGACAGTGGCCCTTCTTTAATTCGTATAATTCATTTTAAACAATCATAAAAACAGCCAAGCATTTATAGGATCATTTCGTGCCCTGCCAACATCTGGCACTCTATATTTTATCGAATCACCGACATTACCAGGGGAAAATTTCAAGTTTGATGCTTTAAGCATTTTTTTCGCTTGCTTTTCAAGACCTTCCTTTGCACGTGCCCGTTTAATTGCAACAGAATCTCGCCTCTCTGAAATTTGATTAGAAAATAGTTCTTCTGAATCGCATTAGATTCATTCACTGTTGGTTGCTAAGGTTTTTCTGGTCCTTGTTCTATTAGAAGCTCATGTGGTTCATCCTCTTCTGTTTCTTCACGTTCTTTAGAATCAGGACCTGACTTGCTTGCTTCTACTTGTTCTTTTACTTCCACATCTTCTTCAGTATAAAATCTTTTCTATAGCATCTTCTGGAACTGATGAAGTTTTAAAACTAATTTTGGCAGGAACCCCAAATATAGCTTCATACGGACTGCACTTGATGCCAGAAGGGTAAGCTCGGTTCTTGGTACAGACCCTCTGACAACTTGTTTGCTTGGTTGCTTTGCAACCACAAACTTAGTATATTTTCAATGCCGCACGTTCAACAGATCTTGTGACTGACTGTGTCTTGGCTTACCGTCAACTATCTTTAAATCTTTCCACATGGAGCACAGTTCTTCTATAATTATGTTGTAGAATTCTCGTCCATTGCCGCTTTGAAGAATGCTAGAAGCTTTAAAGGCACAAAATATATCAAGAAGAACTAATGCATCTTCTTCTGCACGTTTAGTTTTCAACGGCCATAATTGTACAAATTTTGTGTGACACCAAGTGATCTTGGTAGACAAAAATGAACTTTAATTAATTATCTGCTTGTGCTTGCATATCTATCAAATCTATTTGACATCTACTATCTACTATTCATTTCTTTTTGACAGTATAGGTTTCACTACTAAACCTTTTTTGGGAACTTTATATTTTTTTCTGACAAGTTTCACACAGGTACAAATAGATCGTTATGATTTGTAGAGCTATGTATATACATTGTGGCATTCCGCTTGCGTGTCGATTTTTATAATTTGAATTTCTTACATTTACCAAGATCCTCTGGGAAATGTATACAATTACCGGTAAAAGTAGGAAATAAAGGGGTTTTAAAGAATATTTCCTACATTTACCGTCGACTCTGGTAATTGTATAGAATTACCGGTAATTGTGTACAATTACTAGATCATCTACTTTTACCGTAACATATTTACCAAAATGCAACGGCTACCGTAAGACTATCTGAACAAGAAACAAATAATAAATTCTGTATATAGGGAGGAGTCCGGCAAGGAGAACCATCTCTCCAAAGCTATTCACGACGCATTTAGAACATACTTGTAAGAAGACATATCTAAACGAGTGTGGTATCAGCAATAATTGAATAGAAGCTCAGTCAATTGAGATTCGCAGACGACATCGTCCTTATAACAGATCTTATGAATGATACAATAATAAGAATGGAAAAATTATATCATGGTTCCTTAGAGCTCGGACTAAAGATTAATATGAACAAGACTCAAATAATGACTATTCTGGCGCTGAATCGTAATATTGCTGTTTATGGAAGGGATATTGAGTAGACTGCATCGTAGAAGTACTTAGGACATGACATTCGGTTGTTGGGCAGAGATAACCAGACATGTGAGTTTTCACGTCTTAGGGTAAGAACATAACAAGTAAGTCGAGGTGGAGGTGGATGTAGAGGTCGCGGTCGATATCGACATCCATATAACAAACACATTGTACTGAATGAAAAAGAACAGAGCAGGTAAGTCGCGGTGGAGGTTTAACGCGATGCCATCTAGGAAGTTTACATCGATGCTTTTGAAAATAAAATGAGTTTGTTTTACATGGATGTCTACTGCGCGGCCTACAAGGATGCTTTTCTGTGATTGGTCCGTTCGAAGCCAAGTTGTCATTACCTGCGCTATCTGAGTTGATACTTTTTATATAATCCCTTTTTTGTACTCAGTTTATTTTTGAATTTCTAAAGTAATTAAATTCAGTAAATTTTTGAAATATGAAGGAGGGTCTGATTATTTACAGCTGACAATTTCTTCACTATCATC
Source organism: Diabrotica virgifera virgifera (assembly GCF_917563875.1). NCBI lineage: Eukaryota > Metazoa > Arthropoda > Insecta > Coleoptera > Chrysomelidae > Diabrotica > Diabrotica virgifera. The sequence continues at coordinate 114,569,833 of NC_065452.1, forward strand.
ACTTAACTAACACAACATCGCAAAAGCACAGTCTTTTTGTCATTCAAATTTCATTAAACTACTTCACTTGATAGTGGTTCTAGCTCGACTGATAGCGCAGGTGACCTCCTTGCTATGTGCTGTCGACATCGACCGCGACTTAACTAGTGACATCTACCGCGACCTACACATCCACCTCGACTTACTTGTTATGTTCTTACCCTTATAGGATTAAAATGAGCAGTGTTTGTTAAATTAAACTATGGCTTTAAATCGGACTTACCGATATGCCTCAGAAGAAAAATCTTTGACCACTGTACTCACTTACAGAGTGAGGAAACATTACCGAGGAAACATCAACCCCCATAAAAAATTTATAGAACAAGATTAGCCTGAATCAGAGGGCTATGGAGCGGCAGATATTGGATGTCCTCTCTGAGAGACCGAATCGCAAACGAACAAATACGTCGTAGAACGAAAACAACAGAGGCTATCGAAAGAATCGCGTCGCTGAAGTGGAATTGGGGAGGACATGTCGCCAGATTATCAGACAACCGATGGACAAAATATATTGTCGAGTGGAGGCTACAAGAAGCACTACCAAGATGGACTGACGACTTGAAGCGTACACAGTAACTAGTTGCAAGCCGCACAAGACAGAGATAGACGAAAAGAGCTGAGTGAGACCTATGTCCAGCAGTGGACGCGCACAGGTCGATCATGATCTGAATCTTTGGCACTACTATCTTTAGGACTTTAAATTAAACAAAAACTCGAATTTTAAGAACTCAAAATGCAGGTGACATCAAAACAGTTTTTCGGTGTAATGTTTGTTATATTTTATTTCCAATATAATTATTTTAATATTCAAATTATAAACATCGGAAAAAATTTCTACTTCGTTTAGATTTACACATTATTTAATAAAAAAAGTTTTATATCGGCACTTTTTTATTTACTGGATTATTATAATAGTTAATGGATTATTCTTGTTAATTAATGTTTATTATAAACTATATTCATGAATAAATGTCGGACATAAAATTGTTGAATCATCATTAAAGTTTTATGTTACTGGTGCAAGGTTAAATGTGAATCGGTGCACGGTCATGTCCTTGAATTTTTTTAATTTTACTTTTGTTTATTGCGGTATGCATGAAAGGTTTTATTATATTTTATCATATTTAGGAGAAATTATTACGTAGTAACTAATATTCTAATGAATATGGTTTTAGATAATAAATATAAACATAAATTAAAAGAGAGGAGCGTGAAAATATGTACATAACTCACTAAACTCACTGAGCCAATGTGTACGTGGAAAGCTTATTTGATATGGCTGAAAATTTTGGGATTTTTGATTCAGTAGCGGATACTGCTGTATTTTTGATTTTTATACCGGCAAAACAGTCGCTAAAAATTTTCAAATCGATTTTTCTAGAAAACGGTGTATCCTACCGACTTTAGAGCAAGAGAATCTTGCAGTACTATAATGCCTCACAATTTAATAAAATCCATTGTCAAAACTGCTTAAAAGTTAAAGACAAAAAGTTATGCGATAAAATAACCGTTGCTTACCCAAAATGAACCGGTACTAGAAATTAGCAATATTGATGGAATCGATTTATGTCTGGAAGATAAATGAGCGTAGCAGTTTTCGTTTTTTTTTACATAGAAGCAGGGCCGCGTTTAGGTCAATTGGTGCCCTAGGCAATTCTCTAGTAGCCGCCCTTCAAGCATATACCATTTTCGTGAAAAAAAATTGCAAGCAGATTTTTTTTATTTAAATAAGAATACATAAAAATTGTCATTCCAGTTCGATCACATCAGATTTCTTTCTTGATTTTTCTTTGGAAAAATCATCTATAATGTTATAATTTATCGCCTTTGTTACGTCACTTTCTATGGACAAAATCGACAAATTGTTAAGACGTTCTTGCGTCATACTTGATCGGAAATTATTTTCATGACTATTTTAAATTCTTGACATTTTCGAAAATGACCTTTCAGCGGACACGTTGGTTGGCAACTGGGAGGCACAAATAAATGCGCAAAGCAATATCAAAATCTCTCAATCCACTCTTTTTTAAATACTTAAATATGTCAATTATTGGTGATTGGTGATTTTATTGTGGTATCCAAATGAACCTTTAGGTGAATGCATTCATGTATGAATGATGTAGGTATCTATTAGTGCAGTCAGTGAGGATATTTGGCTCCGAATTCCATCCTACTGCATTAATTTACTTGATATTTTCACTGTAAGTAGGGAATAGATCAAGAAACAAAGTCTACGCTATGACGCTTTTAACTTAGGGGTGGTTCCCACCCGTTCTCGGGAGTCGAAATTTTTTTATCAAACTAACACCGGAAGTGGCCAGAGAACCTAATTCTAAGCAATAACTGTTTTATAAATTTTTTTGAAAACTCAATACTTTTTGAATTATTCGTGGTTAAAAATTTGCTATTTTCATTGAAAAATGACACTCTTCGGAGACTGTTTTTGGGAATACCATAAAAATTGTGCATCTAACGAAAAAAACTATATAAAACATTTTTGTAGTTTATGAAAAATCAGAGAGATTCATTTTTCATAAATCTTCTTGTTTTAATAAAAAAAGAGATGTTAGATGAAAAAAGATTTTTTTTGAGTGCATGCTCAAATCGGTGTATTCAACTTAAAATAACAGAAAAATGTCGATTTTAGGGGTATAATGCTTCGAATACCTTTTGTAGTGCTTGAAAAGACCTTTAAAACGAGAACTGTTAAATGTCTGTTACATTCAAACTAAGCAAGATATGGTGCAAAAAAACTTGTGACTAATGTAATTTAAGGAAAAATGAGAAGTATATTTAACCCTTCATCCACCAGAATTTAAATGCATCGTTTTTCTTCTAGAATACCTTCTACTTTAGTGTTATTTCTATATTCAAATAGTTGGACGGGTTTAAAATGAATGGAAATTATAGCGGGCATTTTTAAATTTTCTTAAAAATCTTTTTTTCTCCATGCAATTCGAAAGTGATAAGAGATACGCAAAAAAATACCTTACAAAAATGTAGGTTTTCTTTTAGGGAACAATTTTATTTTTCTTTCATTACTGTATCTCATTATTATTTTCGAGTTATATGGAGAAAAAGAAGATTTAAAAAAATTAAAAATGCTCTCTATAATTAGATCTTATTTTTTTCAAAAATCATACATTTTAAACCCGTTCAACTTGTTAAACATCTAAATAACACTATAGTAAAAGGTATTGTAGAAGCAAAACGATGCATTTAAATCTGGCGGATGAGGGGTTAAAATATATATACTTCGCATTTTATCTTAAAATAAATTAGTCATCCTTTTTTGTTGCACCATATCTCGCTTAGTTTGAATGTAGGTCTTTTGTTTTGAAGGTCTTTTCAGACAGTACTTACAAAAGATATTGATAGCATTATACCCTTAAAATCGACCATTTCTCTGTTATTAAGTTGAACACACCCATTTGAGCATGCACAAAAAAAATTCTTTTCACCTACCATATCTCTTTTTATGTTATCACTAGAAGACTTATGAAGGAACGAATCTCTTTGATTTTTCATAAGCTACAAAAATGTTTTATATAGTTTTTTTCGTTAGATGCATAATTTTTAAGGTATTCGCAAAAAACCATCCCAAAAGGCGACATTTTTTGATGAAAATGGCAAATTTTCAACCACGAATAACCCGAAAGGATTCAGTTTAAAAAAAATCATAGAATAGTGCACCCGCCGCCTTTGCGGTGCTGCCGACGGCCCAATAATCCCTAAATTTACGACTTCTGTCCTTTTTGAATGAATAGTGTTAAGAAAATGCAATTTGTTTTTTAGAAATGAATGCCCATTTATATTCCATTGATGGATGTACTAAGTACTTAAATGTTATTCGATTTTAATTTTTATATACAAATATATTTTTTGTACAGTATTTTTGCAGCCCTCTCATAATTTGCCGCCCTATGCAACTGCCTATATTGCCTAATGGATAAAGCAGCCCTGCATAGAAGCGTTGTGGAGGGAGGAATTTAAAAAAATGCTCCCTTAGGAAGCATTTTTGGACTAGGTGAATTGGGTTGAATTGTCTTAAAATTATTATCTGAGGAATCTCAAGTCTTCGTTTGTCAGGAGAGTTTATGGACATCCTGTATATTATATACTCTCGCAAAAATATATCTAAATTCTGTCTCACAAACTCGAATAATAAATAAGACTATAGATTAATAAACGACTTTAAAAGAAGCTTCTCAAGTATCGGGTATCAATTTTTATTTATAAATTGCTTATTATTTAGACATTATACCTTAAAGCAAATCTCTAGAGCAAATAAGTTTTCAGTTCATTAGCTGATCATTTCCTCTTTCCGAAGGTTTAATCGACCAATAATTAACTTTCTATCACCTAAAGGTGCCTGTTATATAGAAAATAATGTTCCAATAATTAAGTTATACTCTTAATAATTCGGTAATAATTTATATCTTAAGGATTAATTTGAGTGTCAATTAATGTTGTTTCTAGGTTAATTACAATTGGCAGGTAATAATGAAAGCAGCACAGATTGGACGTATGAGATATTTTTTTTTTTAAATGCAAAGGTTAGATTAAATACGTGGCTAGTGGTACATTGGAACATTGTACAGGATTCTTTATTTTTTTCTATTTGTCATGGAAGAAAGAGTGAAGACGAATAATAAAAATAAGATAAAGTACAATCTTAAAAAACTTAAGGAAGTAAAAGTAAAAAATAAATACGAAGAAGACATCAATAAAATTTTTAAACAATGTGACCAAAATTTGCAAACAGAGCAAGCCTGGGAATAAATTAAATCTGCCGTAGCGTAGGAGCGAGAAAATAGTTAAGTGCTACTTCAATCAGAAGTACAAACCGAGATTAGTTTGACAAAGGGTGTCAGGCAATAGCAAAGGAAAAGAATTCGAGAGACATTGAAAGCACTGTGTAGAAAGAAAAAGAGATACCATAATGAGTTGAAATTTAAAGAGATCGAAGAAAAGTTCAAAAACAAAGAGGTGAGGTCGTTCTATCAAAAACTTAAGAAGATTGGAAAATATTTGAATCAAGATTTTTCTTTTTTTGACATAATTTTATAATAATAATATATTCAGCTTAAACATTAGTTGCAAATATATCATTTTAAAGTAGAAATAAGTAAGCAGCATACTTTGTAATAGTTAAACTAAACGGGTCTTCAGTACCTGATAATTTTCATTCCGAATTCTTAAAACTTATGGACTACGACGGCATAAAATGGTTGACAAATATATTTAACAATATATATTATGTGACACAGGAATAATTCCCCAAAAATGGCTAGAATCAACTTTTATAAATCTTCCAAAAAAACCCAATGCGAGAAAGTGCGAAGACAATAGAATTATAAGCCTTACGAGCCATTTACTTAAAACATTTCCAAAGGTCATTCACAAACGAATATATTTATACAAAGTGTGATGAACAACTAACAAGAACACAATTCGGATTTCGTGATGCTCTGAGAACAGGGGAGCCCCTTTTTGCTGTGCAAGTGCTATTTGAGAGATGCAGGGATGTAAATTATGATATATACGTATGCTTTATAGATTACCAGAAAGCATATGACAGAGTAAAACATGACAAATTAATAACTCTAATGCAAGAAATTGGAATTGACAACAGAGATCTAAGAATTATCAGAAACATTTATTACAATCAAACGGCCAAAATCAAAATAGAAGACCAGTTAACTGATAAAATTGCAATAGAACGAGGAGTACGACAGGGCTGTATTTTATCTCCACTACTATTCAATATTTACTCTGAATGTGTATTTAAGGAAGCTTTAGACGGTTGTGCGAAACGAGTATTAATAAATGGTGAATGGTTGAATAACATTAGATATCCAGATGACACCATAGTTTTTGCCGATAATCTGAATGATTTACAGATATATTAACAAATCGTATAACAGAAGTCAGCAACAGATACGGACTAGCTGTTAACATAAACAAGATCAAATTTATGACAATTAGTAAAAAACCAATACTAAACGCTCAACTTACAATCAACCAACAGAATATCGAAAGAGTTGAGCAATATACATATCTGGGTACTAATTTAAATGGCCAATGGGACCACTCAACCGAAATTAAACAGCGAATAATAAAAGCGAAAGTAGCATACGTTAGAATGAGACCCATTTTCAACAGTCGAGACATATCATTAAAAACAAAATATTCTGAAATAGCGTCCTCAATACATCAATCAACGGAAATAGGTATGTTGAAAATATGTTGAAATGCTACATATTCACAGTTCTGCTCTACGGAATGGAAGCGTGGACACTAACTGTTGCATCCATGAATAGGCTCGATGCTTTCGAAATGTGGTGTTATAGGCGCATCTTACGTATGTACTGGGTTGACCGAATTACTAATGTGGGAGTCCTGCGTAGAATTGGGAAAGAGTGTGAAATTCTCATAACCATCAAAACAAAAAAAAAATAGAATATCTAGGACATGTAATGAGAAATCAAGAACATTACGGCCTTCTTCAACTGATTCTCCAAGGGAAGATAAATGGTAAAAGAGGACCGGGAAGAAGACGCATTTCCTGGCTTCAAAATTTACAAAAGTGGTATAACACGACTACCACTGAACTGTTCCGCGCTGCCGTAAACAAAGTCAAGATAGCCATGACGATCGCCAACATCTGGAACGGATAGGCACTTTAAGAAGAAAAAACAGGTCTTCACGGCCTATTTCTATATAACTTCTATATCAAATGAGGGAAGAAATACCGAATTGAAATGTATGGCCATTATTCCAAAATATCTTGGAAGTTTTAATTAGTTTCGATTAAAGAATAACATTGAGCCAGTTTTTAATACTCCATCTATTAAGAGGGTAATAATTATTGTGATATTTAACACATTTGAAAAGTATTTTCCACGAATATACGCATTCAAACAAACAAAATCAACAAGTGCATGATGAACATATATATTTCGATAATAAAAAATCTCATAAATTCTGATAAAATATAAAAGAAAAACCTCTTGATACGTACGGAATTTCATTATCTGGAATAACCTATTAATTCTTAGAATATTCATAGTTTGGTATGGCAGCAAGATCCGACATTAATGTGACGACGAGGTATCGATTTCACCATTCCTGTAATTTCTCTAGTTATTAAATATTGTATGCAATTGGATATTATTGAATTATATATATGGCGCGTACTACAGATCTTTTTCAATTATAATATTTAAATGTAAATATAGATGCGCCATGCACAAAGGTGCATTACGAGACCAAACAAATAATACGATATACACTCATGTACTTCGGTTAAAAAAACTTATTCCGACCAAAATGTAAAAAAAAATGTTATTTATTGGGTATCAAATTATCTCCATGATTGTTTCTCAGATTTTTATAGGTGGGGCATCATGGTTAAAATAATGAAAAATCATTTTTTCGGCATTTTCGTTAACCGTTTTGACACCTGATTCAATTTTGAAATCATTCATCATTCTCTTTGCCTTATCCCTATGCGGGGTCGGCTTCCCTAATTGCATTTCTCCACACAATTCTATCTTGAGTCATATCAATGTTAATCCCCTTTACCAACATGTCCTGCCTTATTGTCTTCCCCCAGGTCTTCTTTAGTCTTCCTCTCCTACTTCTTCCAGGAATCTGCACTTCAGCTATTCTTCATATTGGGTGATTAACGTCTCGACGTTGAACATGACCAAACCATCTTAACCTATGCTCTCTCATTTTGGCATCAATTGGTACAACACCTATACTTCCCCTAATATACTCATTTCTAATTTTATCCTTCTTTGTCACTCCACTCATCCATCGAAGCATTCTCATTTCCGCCACATGCATTCGTTGTTCCTCTTTTTTTTCACTGCCCAATATTCAGTTCTGTACATCATAGCCGGTCTTATGGCTGTTTTATAGAATTTTCCCTTCAGCTTCATTGGAATTTTTCTGTCACACAACACACCACTCGCTTCTTTCCACTTCATCCATCCAGCCCTAATTCTACTGCATGCATCTCCATCTATTTCTTCATTACTTTGTAATACCGATCCCAGGTACTTGAAACTATTGCTTTTTACAATCAGTTCACCATCCAAAGATACCATTTTATTTGTAGTAACTCCATCTTTAAATGAGCATTCCAAATACTCTGTTTTTGTCCTACTAAGTTTTAAACCTTTTTCCTCCAGAGCTTGCCTCCACTGTTCCAGTTTTTGTTCTAAGTCTCTTTCACTATTTCCTACTAACACGACGATCATCAGCATACATTAAGCACCATGGAATGTTACCATGTAGTTTCGCTGTTATCTGGTCCAAAACTAATGATAATAAATACGGACTAAGCACAGAGCCTTGGTGCAATCCTACTTTCACATGAAATTTATCAGTATCTCCCACACCTGTCCTAACACTAGTCGTTACTCTCTCATACATATCCCTCACAATCTTTACATATTCACCAGGGACTCCTTTCTTATTGAGTGCCCACCACAGAGTCTTTCGAGGAATTGTATCATAAATATGCTTTCTCAAGATCAATGAATACCATATGAGCGTTTGTTTCTTTACTACTGTATTTTTTCCATTAACTACCTTATAATTAAAATTGCATCTGTTGTTGATCTGCCTGCATAAAGCCAAATTGATTCTCGGATATTTCGGTCTCTTCACGTATCCGTCTATCAATTACTCTTTCCCATATTTTCATGGTGTGGCTAAGCAGTTTTATAGCTCTGTAGTTTGTACATTGTTGTACAATTTTGAAATCATTCTCTGCCTTATTTTCCTTCAAATGCATCCCAAAAAAGATTAAAAAAAATTTAGACCCCTAGACCTGAGCATAACCTCAAAAAAAAAATCGATACGTATTTTTTCATTTTTTGACGGTATCTTCGGTTCTAATTATCGTAGAAACTTATTTTTCTTTTAATTTGTAGGTTTTTTTATTGCATAATATACCATGTTACTTTTTAACAACATTTTTGGCGCGAAATTCAAATTTTTTTACGCATTTAAAATTTTTATACGGGGTGTTTCTTAATAAGTGTAACAAATTTTAAGGGGTAGTTCTACATAAAAAACTAACGCCAGTTTGCTTAACATACATATGTCTGCAAATGCTTCGTTTCCGAGATACGGGGTGTTAAGTTTATTTTTTACATACTGAAGATTTATTTATTGCTATAAAGCCGGTTGAGATATGCCAATAAAATTTCATGGGTTTTAAGAAGTAGTTGGTCCTCATTTTCTGACATACAACTAAGAATTTGATATTCACCAGTGGCGTGCATACGGGTAATGGTCTGAATTTTTTTAAAGAAAAAAATGGTACCCCACTGAGATATTTCAAATTAAAAATCATTTTTGAATTTCTCGTTGTAATTTGTGACAGAAAAGCTATCTTTTCTTTTTTCATACGACGCGCCGCTTTTATGCAAAAAATAAATCATCTTAACCCTTATAAAGTATTCGGAATAAGTTTATATACAGTCATTATAGTATGTCGAATACTTTGTTAACGGCATGTCATGTCATATGCAAAAAAGAAAAGATATATTTTCTCTCACAAATTGAACAAGAAATTCAAAAAAGATTTTTAATTTGAAATATTTTAGTGACGTACTACTTTTTTCTTTAAAAAAATTCAGACCATTATCAGTATGCGCGCCCCTGTTAAATATCAAATTCTTAATTTTATGTGAAAAAATGAGGAATAACTATCTCTTAAAACTCATGAAATTTCATTTGCATATCTCAACCGATTTAATAGCAATAAGTAAATAATCAGTTTGTGAAAAAAATTTTAACATGTCGTATCTCGGAAACGAATCATTTGCAGACATATGTTTTTTATGCATAAATAAAACATGTTAACGCTTAACAAATTATTCGACATACTATAATGAATGACTGTATGTAAACTTATTTCGAATAAAAAAATGAATAACCATTTTCAATTTCGTTGCAAAACGAAAATACAGCCGAACCACATTCCAGTCCAATCAGAGAGTGCCGCAAGCACCTCTACCGGTTTCGAAACTCATTAGTCTCTCATCAGGAGGCACATATGCTGCTCTCCCCGATCCAACCAAAACAAACCCCAGCGTGCAGTCCCGAATTGCAACGAACGAAATGGCATAGATGCCCTAGCGGCAACTGCTAGCAAAAGACTAAGTTTTCACTCTAATGGCATATATTGTTTTCATTCTGGTGGGATATGCTATATGCCACTAGAGTGAAAACTTAGTCTCTTATTTCGAATACTTTATAGGCGTTAAGGTCTTTTATTTTTTGCATAAAAACGGCGCGTCGTATGAAAAAAAGAAAAGATAGATTTTCTATTACAAATTAAACGAGCAATTCAAAAATGATTTTTAATTTAAAATATCTCAGTGGTACTATCTTTTCTTTTGGAAAAAATTTTGGAAACAAAATATTACGCCATAGACCATAACAAACTCCTCAAAATGAAAGAAAAAGAAGTTTCTACGACGATTCTAACCAAAGGCCAAAAAAGCAAAAAACCCCTTTTTAATTTTTTTGGAGTTATTGGTGGGGATAGGGGTCTAAAATTTTTTTGGTCAAATAATCTTTGATGTAGAACAACATGGTATTTTTATTTTTTTAATATCGCTGGTGGCATTTTTCACTATCTTAACCGGCTAGACACTTTACTTTATTGGTGAAATAAATTAACTGTACTAAATTAAATAGTAGAGTTTATTACAATGAACAGAAATTTGTTTAATACTTTAACTTAAACATTCTGTTTTTGGCAATGATACTAAATTAAAAAATCAAACTAAATGAACTGGTGTTTTGTCAAAATTAATGTTCATTTTGACTGCGAAGGAATTGGCCTATCTCGGAGGGTGAAAACGAATGTCCTTCCGTACCCGTAACAATGTGTCACTGACAAAAAAGCAACAGCATCAGACTTGTTTAATTGAGCTGCCAACGAGCTCTGAAACAATTTCAAAATTCTTGCTCAGCTTTTTTTGTTAAGTCGATTCTGCTGGGTTTGTAGGAAAATTAACCGTTTTCTTTTTATATTACAATTGCTTTAAGAATTGATTCTTTTTCTGCGATGACTCACTACACTGGAAGCAAAAGAAACACTTCTTAAATGTGACACCTTTTTGTGGATGTCTTGTCTAAATTGCTTTATTTTTTTAGAATTGCTTTATTATCAAAAATCTAGATAAAGTAATGATTTAAAAAATATACAGATTTCAAAGCTCAAGATATTTGTGACAAAAAGGGAAATTTAAAAGTATATAATAAAAATAGTAAATTTATATTTTTCACCATGCAACGTGATATACAGAAGTGTCCAAGCCTAACAGAAGAAATTTTTTTATTATGTATTTCTTGATAAAAAGTTTTGTTTGTTCTAAAACCCCATAAAATTCAAATTTATGAAGTTATCCAAAAATCCAAACTATTGATGAGAATTAACGGTAATACTTTATAAAAAGTAGAAAATTACAACCATTTTGATACAATAATTAATCACACAAACGATTACTCGTTCATTGGAAATCAAAGTTTTAATAGAAAAAGCACTAACAAACTTCCATAAAATGAAAAAGGTATTTTGTACATGAGAACTGAAATTAGACTAGCGAGGTGCTAAATTTTCTCCACTCTGTTCTACGGAATGGAAGCGTGGACCTTAAACGCGGCTACTACTAAGAAGCTACTAGAAACATTGGAACTCAGGATACATAGAAGAATCCCGAGGATATTATGTACCGAGCATTTAACAAACAACGAAGTCATGAGAAGAGTTAACAAAAGAATGGAAATACATAATGGAAACCTTCAAAACACGAAAGCTGCAATACCTGGGGCATAACGTTTGGACGAAAGATACGATGCATACCTAGAGATTGGACTCTTGCAACTATTCTACCATTACACAAAATAAGTGATAAACATAAGTGTTCTAACTATAGGGGAATATAATTGTTGGTAGTTGCTAGTAAAATCTACGAAATAATACTAGAGAAAAAGCTTTGAGAAAATATCGAGGCCACACTAGGGATGGCAAAAACAAATTGTACATCGATATATTGTATCATATAATATATAATACATCGAATGAAGATATCGATATACGATATATATCAGAGAAAAAATATCGATAGGTGCGATATATCGATATATTCTTATATAAATAAATAAAATAAAAGAATTACTAAAATAAACTACTAAAAAAGTAAATTATACAAAATATTAAACAAAAGGATGAGGTTTTCTTCAAAATTTAAAAGTAAAGATGCACTTACGTATAAAATCCTTGAATATTTTTAATACATACAGAGTATCAGTAAAGAAGTACCTACATACAGTATCAATACAGAATTTTTAAAACTATTATATTAAAAATTACTTAAATTATAATTATATGTATGTCTATATAAATTTATGTCTTATGTGTGTATTTATGAATATATATATATATATATATATATATATATATATATATATATATATATTCAAAATAAATTTAATTCTTGTGGCGGTGAATTAAAAAATATTAACAATGTAAGTTATCACTCGAAGTAGCACAGAAAACGACAATAAATATCGTTCCCATACCACCAGATTGACAACAGGTGGAATACTTTCTTTGGTTACACCTCCTAAAATTTTCAAAATTTATAAATCATACAGGATGCCGAGGAAATTAAGATGAGAGAATTTCAAATAATTCACAACTCATCTGCTCAGCGTGGTAAAAGCTCCAACAAGAAAGATTCCTTAATACTCAAACAAAAGAGTAAATGAATTAAAAATGTATAAACATTCTCAATTTCTTTGCAACACGAAAATGCAGCAGCTGCATAATACTATGGTGCAGGAAGAGTCTATACCAGTTTCGGGGGTTGTTTCCCCCTCATCAGTAGTCCCATATCCTCCTCTCTCAGATTCTTCCACGTACCACACTTTGGGCCCTTCCGAATTGCAAAGAAAGAAAGAAATGTCACGGATGAACTAGGGCCATCTACCGAAAAACAAAGTAAGTTATCTTAATTTCCTCGGCATCCTGTATGATTTATAAATTTTGAAAATCTCAGGAGGTGTAACCAAAGAAAGTATTCCACCTGTTGTCAATCTGGTGGTATGGAGACGATATTTATTGTCGTTTTCTGTGCTACTTCGATTGATAACTTACTTTGTTTTTCGGTAGATGGCCCTAGTTCATCCGTGACATTTCTTTCTTTGCAATTCGGAAAGGCCCAAAGTGTGGTACGTGGAAGAATCTGAGAGAGGAGGATATGGGACTTCTGATGAGGGGGAAACAACTCCCGAAACCGGTATACACTCTTCCGGCACTCTCAGATTTGACCATAGTATTATGCAGCTGCTGCATTTTCGTGTTGCAAAGAAATTGAGAATGTTTATAGATTTTCAAAAATATTAATTTTGACAACCGTTTGCCTTCTAAGCGGTTCCTTGTTTTGGTAGCAGTTGCTCCTGCCTTCGAAAACAATTATTCACTAGGAACGGAAGTGGCTACCACACATAGGTATTTTTGTGTTACCTTATATAACGTTGGGTATACTGCCTTCATTTCTTCCTATAACTCGAGCGGTTTTTCTTTTAAGTTCCTTACGGGAAGATCAAGATATTGAGCTGTCTCATCCCTTGACTCTAGGAGCTTCCTGTTTTCCTTTGTGTGAGCTATTTTTTTGTGATAGGCCCATAGATCTTCTTCTTGCTCTTCATCCGAACTTTGAGCTTCAGTCTCAGATGTAGATGCGGATTGCTCTACGAGTTTCATTTCATTTCTTATATCATCTAATGTATTCGAAAGTGCTACTAAATCTTGAAAATGTATGGTTTTAAACCTTGGGTCGTAGGTCCAGTATTGTTGCAATTGCTGGAATCATGGATGGCCTTCGTCTTCGCTCATGTTCATGTTCCTATTCTCGCTATCTTTTCTTTGGTTTGCTTCATTAAAAGCTCCACCATGTTTTTGTTTTAAGTGGGCGTACAAATTGGAGGTATTTCCTGATGTTTTTAAAACTTTGGAGCAAAAATTGCAGCGAGATTCTTGTTTATTAATTTTCTTAAAATGCAACCAAACATTGCTTTTGGCTGGAGGCATTATTGTTTCTCGTTTTATTATTATTAACTATACACAATCACACAAATTCAATAATAGGTACCTACTTCGACGAATTCTCGATGGTAATTCTTGAGTTTTAGGGTTTTTGTCAATACAATATATATGTACAATACAATTATTTTAAAAGAACGTACTACGTGAACGTGACAAATATGGTAAATTTGAGATCGTTTTATTAGGGTTTACATAGCCTGTCCTCTTGAAAAACATTATTAAAAAAGTAAAATTTAATAAAAAACTTTGGTCTTGGTATTTTAAAAAATTCTTCCTAGTGGATTATTAAAAAAAATATTGTACTACCTGCAACTTGGACAACAAGTTAAGGGCAAGGGTGGGTATTTTTTTCATATACGACATTCAAATAAAATAATATTGGTCGAAAATCTTGATTATGATATTTCTATAGTGTAGTAGAATATTTCTTTGATACCTATAATATACTAAGAGTCTCAAAAAAATAAGGATATGATTTATATTATAAGATTTTTTTATAATTTTATATATTGCCAGTATGGCATATTAATCTTGTGTGGGCGATATATTGAATCTCAAATATCGATATATTTTCCGATAAATCGAAAGTTGAATATCGATATAAAATTATCGATAAAATTTTAAAATATATCGATACATTTAATTTATCGATACATCGTTGCCATCCCTAGGCCACACTGGATGACAGCCAATGCGGCTTTAGGCCAGGGCGAAGTACAACCGATCTCATATTCACGGTGAGACAGTTATCAGAAAAAGCCCTAGAGCATAACAGGAAGTTGTTTCTCTGTTTTGTGGACTTGGAAAAAGCATTTGATCGACCGCCACGTAAATAGATCTGGGAAATATTAAACCGTATAAATGTGAAACCGAAGTTAATCCAAGCAATACAGAGTACACGTAATAATGTAAGAACGAACAATCGGTCATCTCTAGAATTCTACACAGGGACATGTGTAAGACAAGGTGGTGTTCTGAGTCCTTTGTTATTCGTCACTTTAATCTACGAAATTGCAAAAGAATGCAGGGGCAAGGTAAAAAGAACTAGGGGTGGGGTGTATAAACTTTAACAAGTTTACGTGTCAGAGTTGATATATGCCGATGACCTGGTAATTGTGGCAAAATCAGAAAAATACTTGCAAGTGAATTTGAATGTTTGGAATGAAGCCTTTAAGAAATTTGGGATGAAAATAAATATTGAAAAAACAAAAGCTTTAGTAATATCGAAAACTCAAGAAAATATAAATGTAAAGCTGAATAATGAGACCATTAGAGGACTTCAAGTAACTAGAATCAACAATGAATGGGAAAGGAAATATAGAACCAGAAATAAACAGCAGGGTAATGAGTGCAACAAAATTATACTATGCACTAAATAAAAATTTTATTAGGAAGAAAGAAGTAAGCCTGAAAACAAAAATGAAATTATTTCAAACTGTATACGAGCCGGTGCTACTCTACGGTAGTGAAACGTGGACAGTGAACGACAACATCCGTAGTAAAATTCAAGCAAGCGAAATGCGATATTTACGTGCGGTATCAGGGGTGACCAGACGTGATCGTATAAGAAATGAAGACATACGTGAAAGGTGCGGTGTTGGAAGGACCTTACACAGACTTGAAACGAAACAGTTATCGTGGTTCAGACATATGGCGAGAATGAGTGAAGGTAGAAGTGTAAAGAGGGTATGGAAAGCGGCATCTGACAACAAACGACGAAGACGCAGGCAAGCAAGAACATGGAACTCAAATATTGGAAAGGCTTGCGTAAAAAGAAATATTGGGTGGAGAGAAGCAGAAAGACTAGCTACTGACCGAAAGGCATGGAGACGTCTGATTTCTCCACTTACCTCGACACCGTAAAGTACAAGAGGACGGCTTAAGTAAGTAAGTATAAATGAAAAAACAAGGAAAAAAGTGGTGTACAGGAACGCAAACCCTACAGTTCTCAACTTAACAGAAAATGTCCTATGCTACTCAACAAGGGAATATGCATAATATGCAGGTAACATTAAACGAAACATTCCGAATAATTACCACGTGCATGAAACATACACCTTAAACATATCTCATTAAAACCCCAGGCTTCGCCCCTCCGCAAGCACGTCGAAACATATTGACAGAATCAAACATCCACTATATGGAGTTTGACAATAGACATCCACTATATGGAGCATCCCTACACGAGAGTCCAAAGTAAGATTAAGAAAAGGCTTCTTAAAGGCAATCCCACTAGAGTCACATAAGGACTACCCGCTATGCTAAGATTATCCTTTTGGCACACGCCCCGACTGCAAAATGTCGAAGTCACTAAACTGAACTGAACAGGTGTTACGACAAATACAAGACAAGAGATGAAAATTCAAGTAAAAATGAATGTCCAATCAATCAAATACAACATTCCAAATGAACAACACGGAGTTTTTTTATGTTGTTTATTTAATGCTACAATCTAGTCAAAGACCAATCAGTAATTTTTTTTATAGAGCCTAACGTACTATCTAATTTAATCTAAGAATCACCCAGTGGTGTATTCTTAGCTTGTTCTAATGTTTAAAGCAGTTTTTCTTGTGCACCAATCACAATAATAGTTTTTTCACTTAATTTACATCTTACATTATGCAGTACACTAACTCATATGACTTTGTCCTCTTGAGTCTTCTTTTTTAGATAGTGTTATCCAGAAGCTGAATGACCTCGACGTTTTGGTGCTGTGAAAGCCTTTCTTCGTATAATTGATGGATCCGACCGTTACTTCATATAAGTTCATTTTATCTAATAAGGGGGTCGTCTAGTGTATCGGGTGAAAAAAATCGATTCATTTTTTTTTGCATAAATATTATCTAAAATATGTGTAGAAGACGTGGGTAAAAGGATTTTTCGAAATTGAAAGTGGTTTAAAAGTTACAACCGTATATCGGAGCAGGTATACGGATAGCACGGGAGCTCGCTCAGTGGGGCGTGTCTGCGCTGTCACGTGACAGTTCTCGCATCGACCGTTCAGAGAGACGCTTGAGCGATTTCGCAAAAGAAGCCCGGGTTTTAAAGAGAGAACATAAAACGGCTTTGCAGGACTTTTTTTTGAAGAAGGTGAACTGTATGGTCCAGGTATAGCAGATTGATGGCGAGATCATTTTTTTATTATTAACTTTCAAATGCGTTTTTCTCGAAACACGTTTTTTTCAATTTGCTGCCATAAAATCTCAAAAACTATTGAACCGATTTTGCTCAAATTTTCACAGAATCTTTATAACATATATACAGTTATACAGTGAACTAAAATAATTGAGATTGCTTTGTTAGATTTTTTTTAATAGCTAAATAGACTCCCAAAAAAGTGGAAAAAATTGAATTTTTTTTGTAAAGTGTGCAAAAAAATTATTTTTTTGAAATACCGACTTTATTTTAGTTCCATGTAGAGCCTGAAGTCTCACTATTTAAATGGTGTTTGATTTTTTGATTTCAGATAAGCAGAACAGCCGAAATCATGGCAGCAGTTGAGAAACTTTTTTTTATATGTGTCCCTGTTGGCTGATGTAATTAAAAAAAAAACACTATATCGACTTTAAAAAATTCATGAAGTTTGTTAAAATGTTAATAAATATGATATAAAAATTATAGATTATTTTATTTAAATCCTTTTCTAAAAAAAATTCCCAACAAAGCGTTAAAAATACCGCCTAGACACTAGACGACCCCCATAATAAAACACTGAAAACGTTTGTCTTCTATGCTTCCATAAAATTTATTATAAATATATGACTACAGCTGTTTCGGTAGAGTGCCTTTCTCAAGTGATTTAGTTTACTATGTGTCTACATTTTAAAGTCTTTAAATGAAGAGGTTGAGGAGTGGGAAGCTGTTTGTTTCGAATTGGTCATTGAGAATTATATCTGCATTTTTCAATTTATTTATTTCCATAGATTCTAATAAAGATAGCTTAAGGCCTTTATTTTGAATATGAACAATTTGAAACTGTTGTTAAAATAATGATTATGGCCTAGAAGGTGAAGTGGGTATGTAGAATCTGTTTTTCTATTGTTGAAAGCACTTTTGTGTTCTGCTATCCGTTTGTCAAAGATTCTGCCAGTTTGACCGATGTAAGTTTTCGGACAGTCACCACAAGTTAGTTTGTAAACCACTCTGTAGTTGCTTTCTCTTTCGGCTGTAATTGTTTTTAATATATTTGCCCAAGTTGTTGTTAGTTCTGAAAGCTGGTGTTATTCCTTTCTTTTTTATGTATCTGGCTATTTTTGTTGTTATCTTGCCTGTATATGTGATAGAGCAGAAGGTACTGGGTTCTTTCTGTGGTGGTGGATTGACTAATTTCAGGGCTTTCTTATGGAGTTTTTGGTTTAAAATTTATAAATTTTGTTAATTGTTTGTTCGTTATAGCCATTGTTTACTGCTATTTGCTTAATGATGTTCAGTTATATCAGGGGCAAACTTTTTGTGGTAAGGGCCACAAAAAGCTTATGCTCTATTACTGAAAGAAAGCCGCAAAATTTGTTACCTACGGTAAAATTTTCAAATGTTATACTTTTTTTTAATATTAATTCTAATTTAGTTTAAATGACGTTCGCAGTGATTTAGGCATGCTATCTCCCCCCCCCCCCTTCAAAATATCTATCTTTCGTTCACATTGCTAATTAGTTACTTATATATTTGAAAGGAAATTCCGTGCTTATATAGATGCAAACGTCATACAGTTTGTCGCATTTAAGATGAAGACACTCCTATATTTCGGGTATCATACAGATTTTAAATGTTGATGGTTTACATTTTTTAAGATAGTCAACTGAAATTTATATCTTAAACGCGGCCTACTGCGAATCCACAGGGTGAATTTTCGATATTTTGCTTCGCGTCAGAGATGTCGGAAAAAGTAATTTGAAAAAGTTGTTCCAAATATTATAACTCCACATACATATAATACCCAATTTCATGACCAAATTCGCACTTTTAGTTTTTTCAGTATTTGTACTCCAGATCCTAACGCTGGCCCGAGATGTATCTCGGGACAGCCAATTGTAGGTTTTAGGATCCTAACTACAAATACTGACAAAACTAAAAGGAATTTTATCATGAAATTTGTAGGTCTGGATCCCGCGTACCAAAGAAAAGTTGATTAATAGCAAGCTGAAAATTTGTTAATAGCTTAAGGGTGTCTAGTCGGATAAACTTTGATATATTGGAACACTGGAACAGGGGAAGTTTTAATTCTGGAACAGGTCAAAAATTTGGAACGTCAGACTACGAAAACGTTCCATGTATTTTGTCCGACAGAACTTCCAATTGATATGTTACCCTTTCATTAAACTCTCATGCAAAAATCAGACTGCTATTACTACCCAACATGATTTCTGTCATTTGACATGTTCTTCGTGTTCCACTCATTAAAATGCCTAGTTGGTAATACACACCAGTCTGATTTTTACATGAGAGTTTAATGAAAGGGCAACAAGTCAATTGGAAGTTCAGTCCGACAAAATACATTTGACGTTTTCGTAGTCTGACGTTCCAAATTTTTAATCGGTTCCATCATTAAAACTTCCCCTGTTCCAGTGTTCCCATATATCAAAGTTTGTCCGACTAGACACCGTTAAGGTATTAACAAATTTTCAGCTTGCTATTAATCAACTTTTTTTTCTTATGCGGGATCCAGACCTATTGGTATGTGGGGTTACAATAATATTTGGAGCAACTTTTCTAAATAACTTTTTCTGATATCTCTAACGCTAAGCCAAATATCGAAAATTTACCGTTTGTGGATTCGCAGTAGGCCGGGTTTAAAATTTAAATTTCAGTTGACTATCTTAAAAATTGTGAAACATCAGCCTGTACGACTGCAAAATTTAAAATCTGTATTTATTTTGATAGCTGAAATATAGGGGTGTCTTCATTTTAAATGCGACACGGGCGTGC
The DNA here is from genome assembly GCF_917563875.1 of Diabrotica virgifera virgifera. Taxonomy (NCBI): domain Eukaryota; kingdom Metazoa; phylum Arthropoda; class Insecta; order Coleoptera; family Chrysomelidae; genus Diabrotica; species Diabrotica virgifera. The sequence goes on from NC_065452.1 coordinate 114,589,940, forward strand.
ATGATTTGGACGCTAAATTTAAAATTCGACGCTGAAAAATAAAATTACCTGTTTCTGCATACATGATTTGGATGAAGTAAATACGACATACAAACGCGAGTGGAACGATTCACAAGCATTAGTTGTTAATTCTAAACTCTCACTCATCGTAGCCCACATCTTCGGCGGAAATGTTGCGTGGTCGCCAATGTAGTTGTCCAATAAGTAGTCGGAAAACTTTTCAATTTTTGCATCCTTTGGTATACAGTGCGTCCATAAAGTAACGCATAAATTCATTATTTCGTAAACCGGCGACTTTAAAGAAAAATCCCGAAATAGGTCGATTTTTATTTTTAATTTCCGATTTTTTGGCATATACATCATACTAGTGACGTCATCCATCTGGGCGTGATGACGTAATAGTTGATTTTTTTAAATGAGAATAGGGGTCATGTGATAGCTCATTTGAAAGGGTATTCAATTCTCTATTCCCTAATATAAACATTAACATAATTATTTATACAAGGTGTTCAAAAAAACATTTTTTTAATTAAAATAATTAAGACAAAAAGAAGAATGTATGGAATTTATCTAATTCAAAATACGTTTTAATGTTGTCAGAAAACAGGAAAAAATGTTTATTTGACAAATAAATATTGTTTTTCGCTTAAATTCAATGTTAAAGCTGCCATCCACCTGCCTCTTGCCAGTTTGAACATTTCGTTCAAGCGAAAATCAATGTTTATTTGTCAAATAATTTTTTTTTAATTTACTGACAGTAGGAAAACTCATTTTAAATTAAATAAATTACAAACATTCTTCTTTTTGTCTCAATTATTTTAATTAAAATAATATTTTTTTGAACACCCTGTATAAATAATTATGTTAATGTTTACATTATTGAATAGAGAATTGAATACCCTTTCAAATGAGCTATCACATGACCCCTATTCTCATTTACAAAAATCATCTATTACGTCATCACGCCCAGATGGATGACGTCACTACTATGATATATATGCCAAAAAATCGGAAATTAAAAATAAAAATCGACCTGTTTTCGGATTTTTCTTTAAAGTCGCCGGTTTACGGAATAAGGAATTTATGCGTTACTTTATGGACGCATTGTATATAGCCATAAAATCATATATGAAAGATTCTTCGACTTCTGAGGGAGGTGAAAATGGCAGCCCAAAAATATATTTCAGCCATTTAGATATTTCACTGTCTGCCAATTTATATTCCCGAATTAAGCCACAACTGCCGATATTACGATACCAAGCTTGCATAAGATGAAAACGGCACCCTTTAATGTGCACATTTGGAAATTCAAAACGCGCAGCATTGTGGATAGTAATTTCAAAATCGGAGAAAATGATTTTTGGATTGAATTTCAGATCAATGACTTCACATTTGCTTTTCAAAACATTAAATAGTTTTGTATAGGTTTGTTCCGATTTGTCGGTAAGTAAACAATAACACAATGGTATATAATGTCCGTTGATAAATACATGTATGGTAAAAACTTGCTTGAAATATTGAGCACAGTAACTAAATGTACCGTCCATATAAATCGTTTCACTGCCGCACAGAAAACGCATGTTAGTGTTACACGAGAAGATGATGATAATGTTAGAACTTGGTTCAACCGCAAATATAAAATTCTCGTCTTTAAGTGTTTTGATATTCATAATATTTACCGCAGCAATAGTTTCTTCTTTACTTTTGGGCAGTTTCGGTTGAGCCATTCGCCGTTCACTGTATATTTGATTTCGTATTAAATTAACGTCTTTAACAGTCATGTGGCTCAAGCAATCTACATTTTCTTTCAACGCACTATGTATGATTTTGGACGGCCTTTCGGTTAAATTATCCTTAGCCTTCCTTTTGGCACTGCTACGCACAATCTGTCTATTAAGCGTCTTGATATCACACTCGTGATTATGTCCTAGATTACTTCGGATCACTAACTTTTCTGGCCCTTTCGTGAATATCTTCGCTTTACACGACCGTTTTACGCACCTCCAATACGTTTCTCCCGATTTTAGTACTTTATCTTGAGAAAAAGTAAAACTGTTCACTTTGAGCAAAATTTTACCACGATTACTTACTAACGTTGAAATTTCCATATTCACTATTAGTTTATATTCCTGTCTAGTACATGAGTTATTGTAAATAGACACAGGTTTATGGATTACAAACAAATTACCAGTTTGTTTTTTGCGGGAAACGAAAGTAATTAGTTTCGGTAGTACCGTAAATAAATTATCAATATGTCATCAGATGTTACTATAGAGAATGTTTCACCGAATAAATCCTATTCTACCTCTTACTCTACATCAGTGGAATTTATACAACCCGTTGGATGTGCATGATTTGGACGCTATATTTAAAAGACCCAAAGGAGGAAGACCCAACCCTTCGGTCCTAACTTTACGTTCTGGCAGCGTCCAAAACACGGGTACTTTTAAGACCCTCAGGTACTTTAGCGTCGAAAACATGCCCGCCCTGCGACACACTGTATACATAAAAATAAACAACGGTATAGGCTTGAAAAAATCTTAGATCCGCTTCGTTGTTTTTGCTCTCTTTGAAAGAATTAAATAATAAACAAATATTTATGAAACATATTATTTATTATTTACAAATTTTCAATAATAATTATTAAATTTTGCAAATGTTGTTCTACATAAAGATTTGTAAAATGCTAAAATATCTTCTTTTTTATATATGTGTCTTCCTTGTCAACTGGCACGGAATCAATTTGAACTGAAAAATGATTTCTGACAAGTGATAAGTAAAATGATATATTTATCTTCAAAATCTTTGAAATGATTTTCAAATTCCTTGAGGACCGTGGCAAATTACAAGTTCTTCTTTTTAAACTTTTAACTTATTTTCTGGTACTTACATTATTTAATGATCGAAAATCAACTAATTTTTTTTCACGGTTATGATTAATGAATAGTTTGAGTTTCATTTTAAAAGAATGTATCTGTTATCATAATATTGTGTGCGTATCAATTTTTGCCCTGCAATGTAATGCTTAAAATATTTAAATGTCCAGTGTCAACGCAAAATCACATGGATATTCAAAACTTACTAAATTTAGAAAATTAAAAAATATGATTGTGAATATGATTGTCATAGAATACATCAGTAATTTTGTTTCTAACTCTCCCGAAAATGCTACGAATTCACGATGATTTAATTCTCGTGAACGAATAAAATTGAAAAAAAAATTAACAATATTAGTTACAATTAAAATGACGTTGTCTACTTGCAAAATATGTGTGCACAATACCTGCTGATGACGCAGTGAAAAATAATAAATCATGTTCTGAAAATTGTTAGTGAACATAATATTTAAGTTTTCTCGTACTAGTTGGTTAAGGAGTAATTTATAATTTTCTAAATATATGCTGACTACTTCAAAAATATCATTTTCAGTTGTTAGAGATTTCATGGATTGATTTCATTGGTAATGGTTCTTCATAAATATTATTAAAATCGGTATTAGTTGCTCGAATAAATATTAGTAAGTGAGCTGTGTCGGTTTTATCAACACTTTCATCCAAGGCAATTGAATAACACATCAACTTACCTTCTAAAATGGATTAAGTTGTTTTTGTACATTATTATTCATCACTTCAAGTCTTCAGAACGATAGTTTTCGTGATAAAATTCGTGATCTTCTTTTGGACATAAAATTGCTTCAACTTGCTTCCACTTGTTTCAACAAATGATCTTTTATAAATTTGCCATCTGAGAACGGTTTGTTCACTTTAATTAATTTTTGGGTAATTATAAAATTTGCTTTTGCAATAATTTCGAATTCTTTATTTTGTTTTAAGAAAACATTTTATTCCAGTGACAAATTTTTTAATAATGTTTCAAAACTCTGTATCGGAAACCCTAATAATTGACCGCGATAGGTTGAAAATTTGTGGAACAATCATTCTTTAAATGAAAATAATTCACTTTTTTCCGAGGGCCACAAAAAAATGTCCAAAGGGCCGCATGCGGCCCGCGGGTCGCACTTTGCCCACCCCTGAGCTATATCGAAGGCTTTCTTCGTGCCTACAGGTGATTTTTTGTATTTCTTCATCAACATACCCCACCCCTAGGTCTCTGTAGATATCTTGATTGCGGGTGTATCAAGGTGCATTAACAATGCACCTCAATACTTTATTTTAGAAAGTCTGGATTATTTTAATATTAGTTTTTTTGGTACAATCCCAGAGTTGGATGCCATACGTCCACTTAGGTTTTAGAATCTGGTTGTAATTATGAATTGTCGACGCTGATTGTCTTTTCAGAAGCCAATACATATTTTTGAATCTGATACCCAATTCTTCACGTTTCTCCTTTACGTGTGCTTTCCAGTTCAACTTTGCATCTAGGGTTAAACCTAGATATTTGGATGTATTAGCATATGGAATTTCATGTCCATTTATATTTACATGCTTGTGTTCCTCACATAATTTGTTAGTAAATTCTATATGACCCGATTTGCCTTCATTTTGGGAGTTTTTCCACTTCCTGGTACAGTTATGGAATTTATTGATTGCATTTCGTAGACTAATTGTTGAGTCTGTATTATCTTTACCAACTGCCAGAATGACCGTGTCATCTCGAAAGTGGCTATAGTCTTCTAGGGAAAGTCTTCTAACTCTGGTATGTCACTCGTGAATAGTAAATATAGAACCAGCCCCAGGACACTACCCTGCGGAACACCCGTTTTAATTTCGTTGAGGCTTGAATAAGCATTATCTTGTTTGACCCTAAAATGCCTGTCAGATAGATATGGTTTTATTATCTCACACTAGTGCTTGGGTAAAATAGATTTTCGATGAGTCCTTCATGCCATATCCTATCAAATACTGGAGCTACATCCAGGAAACAGCAGAACAGACTTTTTACATGGAGTTTATGAAATTCCTTGTGCAGACTGCCCGATCTTACATAGGCCAAACCAATCGTTGAATCCAAAATTCCAAAATAGAATTTATGAACATTCCATTTCTGTTCGCAATTCTGATTTAATTTCAGCTCTAGGTCAACCATGTTCATAAGGTCACAAAATTGATTTCGAAAACTTCAGAACCAAAGCAAGAATTATCGAGAATTATCCGAGAACCATTAGATATTGAAGAACTGCCGAATTGGTCTTAATAAAAGATATGACGGTACCCGGTTACTTTCGACTTAGAGACCTGTACTAAAGAAAACATCACCCGTTCCACCTACCAATCAAAATCCAGCCCTCAGGAATCTTCGCGTCAACCCTCACCCAAGCACCACGACAGTGAGCCTAACCATCGACTGTATAAATGAACCATCCATCGACCCCAGCGGCAGTAGTGCAGTGAATAGTGAAGAGTGTAGTATTTGGGGGGTCTGGAGATTAAGACCCCGGAAGTCCTGTGGAAGATATCAGAGAGTATGTCGAAAGCTCGGTAGTGACAATCGACGCGGTTCAACCCGGAAGCCTGGTGAGTTTAATTAATATTAAATGCATTTAAGTAAAGCGTAATAACTAGTCTTTGTCTTCGTTTTATGCTACAAATGATCTTCTTCTTCTTCTTTTAGCCCATTTCTATCCAACTTTAGACAGGCCTTCCCCAAATCTTTCCATTTCCGTCTGTCCTTGGCTGCGCTTTTCCAGTTAGTTCCTGTAGCTTTTACAATATCGTCTTTCCATCGCATCTGAGGTTTCCTCTTCCTCTTCTTCCTGTCCACGGTCTCCAGATTTGTATTTCAGAGTTCCATCTTTCATCTTCCTGTCTCGCATTGTAGCCCGCAAATCTCCATTTTAACCCTGTTATATGTTCAGTTACATTTTTTTACTTTTGTTTTCTCTCTTATCCATTGTTTGATTTTCTCTCTTGTAGTTTTATTCCCAACATGGATCTTTCCATTTTTTCTGAGTTATTTCAATTTTGTTTATGTTGGCCTTTGTTAATGTCCATGTTTCTGAGCCATACGTCAGAACAGGAAGGATGCACTGGTCAAATACACGGGTTTTTAGGTACTGTTGTATCTTTGTGCTTTTTAGTATCCATCTTAACTTTCCAAATGCTGCCCACGCCAATCGGATTCTTCTATGTACTTCAATTGTTTGATTCTCTTTATTAGCTTTGATTATTTGACCCAGGTATATATTCCTCAACAGCCTCAATATTGACATTATTTATATTTACATTTATTCTGTCGTTTGTATTTGTCATGATTTTGGTTTTACTCATGTTCATTTCCTATCTTCTCCGATGTGTGTGCTAGTTGAGTCAGCATTGTGGCTAGTTCTTCTTGGTTGGTTGTAATAAGGACAACATCATCGCAATATCTGAGGTGATTGAGATTCTTCCCGTTTATGTGGTTACCCAAGTTTTCCCATTCCAGTTCTTTAAAGACGTCTTCCAGAGCTAAGGTGAAAGTTTTGGGGATATTACACCTCCTTGTCTTACGCCTCTACGTATTGCTATGGGATTAGTTTTGTTTGTTTTATTTTCCCATTTGACTGTCATAGTTGCTGCTTTATAGATGTTATGTAAGAGTTGCCTGTACCTGGAGTCTATTCTGCTGTTATTTAGAGCTTTTTCTATCGCCCATATCTCGACACTATCGAACGCTTTTTCATAGTCTACAAAGGCTAAACATAATTCTAGGCTGTAGTTGTGTGCCTTCTCTATCAATATTTTCAAAGTGAGGAGATGATCTATGGTACTAAACTCTTTTCTGAAATCTGCTTGTTCAACTGGCTGATAACTGTCCATGTTATTTGTTACTCTATTGGTTATAATTCTAATAAAGAGTTGTTTGTACATTTGTGAGAGTATTGAGATAGGTATGTAGTTTTTTGTCTCCTTTTTTGTATAGCAGTATTGTAATACTCTCATTCCAGTCGTGAGGTATTTCTGCTTTGTGTAGACGTAGATTAAATAGGAGTTTTAGCTCATCTATAATAGCTTGGTTACCTTCCTTAAGCATTTCAGCAAGGATACCATCTAGACCGTCAGCTTTGTTATTTTTCATTTGAGGTAGGGCGGTTTCGATTTCGTGGACGTCTATGTCGGTAGAATTTCAGAATTGACATTTTTAATTCTTCTTTTTAGATTTTCTTTTGAGTTATTATCAGGCTCCTGTTTTGTGTCATATAATTCGCTATAGAAGGATTCTACTATATTCGTTATTCTCCTTGAGTCACTTTGCTCCTCTCCATTTTTGTTTTAAGTGATATTATGGCGTTTTTTTCCTAGTGATGGGTTTAGACATTTTACTCCGCGATAGCTTTCTATTACTTTCTCTACTTCTGTTTCATTATATTTTTTGATGTCTTCCGTTACCTCTTTTTTAATGGTTTTGTTTAATTCTTTATATTCTGTGCTGTATCTACTGTTTGTTGCTAGCAGTTGTTGTCTTTTTTCCATAAGTTTTCTCGTTTCTCTGATTATTTTGTTGTCTCTGTGTTGTTTTCTTAGCAACCTTTATTCCTGCTTGTATAAGGTTATTCTTTAATGTAGTGTTAATCGCATTAATGTCTGTTGTATCACTTAATATTAGGTTTTCCTTAATGGTTTCTCTGAACGCTTCGCCATTTTCTTTTAATTTTTGTTGGTCTATTATTGGTTGTTTCTTAAATCTTCTATTTTTTAAAATAGAAGGTTTAAAAAAATAGAAGATTTACAAATGATCTACAAATTAATATTAAATCATTTAAAAAATATACACTCTTCAATGAATTATTTAAAATACTCTAAAATTGAAACTATTTTTATTTTGCATAATTTTGCATTTTTATATGAAAGATAATAATTCTCTAGCCTGTGCTGAGATATTTTAATTTCACAGCTATATTTGTTGTTTCCATCAGCTCTCAACAAAATGAGTATATGTCAACTCAATCATTTTCATTAATTATATTATTGTTATTAGATACGCTCATTCAAATCCTGCATTATTCCAAGTGAATTTTCGGAATTTATATGATTCATTACAAAATTTGATAGCAGCGGTAATGGCAGCTGTTCATTTGCGTGGATTGCCTATCTAAACATTTGTCAGATTATTGTTGTTTTTGATTATTGTTGTTTTCGATTGCGCACCCTTGGGTGTCTACTGCATCAAAATTATATAAAGATATTAATTTATTTTATATAATTATACCTAACAACGTAGCAGCTAAATGTTCGGACAAACGAGAATTTAATGAAAGCATTTTGTAACGTTTTAAACGTCACATCCTTATTACTTTTCATTTAATTAATTATTTTCTCTACGGCCATGGCAAAACAGTCACTTGTAAAGTACAATACCTTGTAATATGGCTCTATAATAAACTTGCGTGCACAGAAATTGGCCCACTTAAAAATTTGGTCATTTTTGATGCCTCGAATTTTCTAAACCTGTTGTCAGATTAAAGTGATTTTTTTAATATGTTCTAGTTAATAGATTAGCTTTTCATTACTTGCCGTAAGCTACATAGGGGTATTGTATCATAAGTTTCGTCAAATCCACAAATAAACTGCTCGTCAAAAGTTAGGGATACAGAAAATTATGCTGATTTTCATAGTCGATTTTTTCGCGAACAGACGGATTCCGCTATTTTTTTTTATTTTAACCTTTTCTTTAGCATTTACACAGTTGCGCAAAGGTTTACTCAAACTTATTTTTTGTACTTATACCGAGTGAAAGAAAAAAATATGTTTTTTTTGTGTTAAGTTTGAGACACCCTGTAGGGAGAACGAGGTACAAATGTGAGTATACATCAGAATAATATTGTAGTCTTATGTTTTGTGAACATGCTGTTGTTTGAATGTCCCTGATATCTTAAGAAAAAAAAATAGACGGTTTTGTAATTTAACATATGTTTTAACCGAAACAAAAGTTTGAGACACCTTGTAGGGAGAAAAAGGCACAAAGGTGAGTATACCCCGATATTATGTTATAGTCTAAGATTTTTTGAATATTTTATTGTTTAATTTTTCTGATATCTTTAATAACAAAGAAACTAGACGGTATTACTCTTTAATATGTTTTCCTATGTTTTACATTTGTGATGTGACGCATGTTGTCAGTTAAAACACATATTAAAGAGTAATATCGTCTAGTTTCTTTGTTATTAAAGATATTAGAGAAATTAAAAAAATAAAATATTCACAAAATATGAGACTATAACATAATATCAGGGTATACTCACCTGTGTGCCTTTTTCTCCCTACAAGGTGTCTCAAACTTTTGTTTCGGTTAAAACACATGTTAAATTACAAAACCGTATATTTTTTTATTTCTACAGATATCAGGGACATTCAAAAACAAAATATTCACAAAATATAAGACTACAATACGATTTCGATATATACTCCCATTTGTACCTCGTCCTCCCTACAGGACGTCTCAAACTTAACATAAGAAAAACATTTCTTTTCTTCCACCCGGTATAAGTACAAAAAAAAGTTTGAGTCAAACTTTGCATAACTGTGTAAATTCTAAAGAAAAGTCTAAAATAATAAAAAAAAAAATTAGCGGAATCCGTTAATCTGTTCACGAAAAAATCTACTATAAAAATTCAGCAGAATTTTCTATATCCCTAACTTTTGACGAGCAGTTTATTAGCCATTCTTTTTTAATTTAGCTGGCCCCAAAGTGTCGATGTGGCTGGTGCAAAATCGTCCAACTCGAAATCTAGCTTACTGTTCCAGCTCAAGTGGTTCATATTCGTTTTCGATTAGGTGTTTTTTTATAATTTTTTCGTGCAATCTACTGAGAGTGTTGGAAACTGAGATGCAGCGATGGTTCTTGTAATCTGCCTTATTCCCTTTTTGGATATACGGACTGGTATAATCCATCCTTCTTTCTAGGTTTCAGGTATATTATCTCCGTTTAGGTAGCTATCAAAAACTTCTGTCAGCATAGTAACAAACGTTGGTGTTACATTTTTCAAAAGTTCAATAAATGGATTCCTTCTGATCCATAGGCTCTTTCATATTTTTCATGGTTTTTAAAGTTAGGTCGTCTCTGATGTTTATTTCTGGTCCATATATTTGGTATCTTCTGGGTGTTTGTTGAAGATATTCAGGTACTCAGGTTTGTACTCTTGCAGTTCTTTTGCGAAGTGACTTTTAAATACATTGATGTTGATGGTTTTTAGGATTGTGGTATTTATGTCCTCTATTCTTAGATTTCGTAAGAATCTCCAAGCCTCCTAAGACTTGCTTCCACCTAGACGTGATTCCACCTCCTCGCATTTTCGTTCTCATATTTGGTTTTTATGTCTTACAACCATTCTTTTAAAAATCCTATGTTAATTATTGCAGTATTGCTTTTTGTCGTCTAGTTCTTGGGAGGCAAGCCATGATGTTGTTCTTATTACAACCAACCAACAAGAACTAGCCACAATGCTGACTCAACTAGCACAAGCATCTGAGAAGATAAGATTAAAAATGAACATGAGTAAAACAAAAATCATGACAAATAAAAATGACAGAATACATATAAATATAACTAACGTAAATATTGAGGTTTTTGGCGAATATATATTATATATACCTGGGTCAAATAATCAAAGCTAATAAAGGAAACCAAACGATTGAAGTATAAAGAAGAATCAGATTGGCGTGGGCAAGGTTTGGAAAGTTAAGATGGATACAAAAAACACAAAGTTACAACAGTACCTATAAACCCGTGTATTTGACCAGTGAATCCTTCCTGTTCTGATGTATGGCTCAGAAACATGGACATTAACAAAGTCCAGCATAAAAAAATTGAACTAACGCAGAGAAAAATGGAAAGATCCATGTTGGGAATAAAACTACAAGACAGAAAATCAAACAAATGGATAGAAGATAGAGAGAAAACAAAAGACAAAAATGTAACAGAATATATAACAAGGTTAAAGTGGAGATTTGCAGGCCAAAATGCGAGACAGGAAGATAAAATATGGAATGCTGAAATACAAAACTGGAGACCGTGGACAGGAAGAAGCGGTAGAGAAGGACATCAGATGCGATGGAAGGACGATCTTTTAAAAGCTGCAGGAAATAGCGGCTGCTGTTAGGTATAAACCAAGGTGCATTTGTTATGGTCCGTAGTACCTTCGACTGGAAGCGTTCCAATATCTCTATGTTTGAGTTTGCAGCCGTACTCCATAGTTGTACACCATATGTCCATATTGGTTTTAAGGCTACTTTATACACCAATAATTTGTTTTTTAAACTAAGCTTTGACTGTCTTCCCAATAGCCAGTAGTATTTGCTGAGTTTTAAGCCAAGTTGTTTTCGTTTGTTAAAAATGTGCTTTCTCCAGGTCAGACCTTTATCCAAGTACATCCCTAAATACTTAACGCTGTCAGATTGAGGCAGATCTTGTCCATTTAGTGTAACAGGTGGCACTGTACCTCTGCATTTGGTAAATGTAACCTGCACTGATTTTACTTCATTGACTTTGATTCTCCAGTTTCTTGTCCAGTCCTGAATTTTCACTAGATGTTGTTGGAAAATTCTTGCGGCTATGACTGGGTCTTTGTGTTTGACCATTATCGCTTTATCATCTGCAAAGGAAGCTGTGATTGTTTGGTTGCTTACTGGAAGATCAGCTGTGTACATAAGATAGAGAAGTGGACCAAGAACACTGCCCTGTGGTACCCCTGCCTTTATCAATGTGATTTCTGATGTTGTCTGTCCGTACCGTACAGTAAAATATCTTTCTTTTAGGTAGGATTCCATAATAATGTACAGTGTGTGGGGGAGTGATTTTTTAAATTTAAATAGTAGTCCATCATGCCAAACCTTATCAAAAGCTTGACTCACATCTAAGAAAGCAGTCGTGCAGTAACTTTTTTGCTCAAATGCTTCATTTATTTCATCCACTACTCTGTGGATCTGTTCAATTGTGCTATGATCCTTTCTGAATCCGAATTGGTGTTCAGGAATCAGGTTGTTTTCTTCTATTATGGGAGTCAGTAGGGTTATGAGTAGCTTTTCTAGGAGTTTACCAAGGACTGGCAGCAGGCTGATTGGTCTGTATGATGTTACTTCATTTATTGGTTTTCCAGGTTTTGGAATAAGTATAAGCTCGGCAACTTTCCATTGGGCAGGGAAGTGTCCTAATCGTAGCGAATATTGTTGTTACTAGCACAATCCCTTTTCTTGGGAGTTCTTTAATAAGACGGCCTTTGATCAGATCAAACCCTGGAGACTTATCTAGATTTAAGTTTCTTCTGATTGTCTCATGTACCTCTTTGACTTTGAAGAGTTTTGGAATTTGGGACATTTGATATGGAGATTCAAGAGTTTCTTTGATTTTAGCATCTATTTCAGGCGTATTTTGCGATGGAAGAGGTTGAAAGACTTCCTCCAGATATTCTCGGAAGGTATTTGCTTTTTCCTCGTCAGTGCGTGCCCATGTTCGGTCTCTTTTACTTGTCAGATTTTCTAAGTATTCGTTAAATGATGCATTCTTTATATTGTTAATTCTTCTTCTTCTTGTGCCACTCCTATCGGAGATTGGAAATCATCAAGGCTACCCTGACTTTGTTCACAGCTGACCTAAAAAGTTCATTAGTGGTGCAGCCAAACCACTCTCTCAAATTCCGCATCCACGACATTCTTCTACGGCCTGGATTCCGTTTTCCTTCTATTTTTCCTTGCATTATATTTTGAAGTAATGCGTATTTATGACCTCTCATCAGGTGACCCAAATACTCGAGTTTTCTTCGTTTTATCGTTAATAAAATTTCTGGGTCTCTTCCTATCCTTCGTATTACTTCAAGATTTGTGATTCTTTCAACCCAACTTATCTTCAGCATTCGACGGTAGCACCACATCTCGAAACTTTCAATATTTTTTATGTTGTTCTGTTTGAGAGTCCAGGCCTCTACACCGTATAATAGCGTGTTAAATACGTAGCCACTTAGCATTCTTAATCGTAGAGGGATGCTTATATCTCTGTTGCAGAAGAATTTTCTCATCTTTATGAAGGTGGCCCTGGCAATTTCGATACGTCTTTTTATTTCATTGTTTTGGTCTCCAGTTTCGTTTATTAAAGTTCCCAAGTATTTATAACTTGATACTTTTTCAATTTGAATGCCGTTTATACTAATATGTGCTGGTTGTGTCATGATTTTACTGAAGACCATATACTTAGTTTTTTTGATATTAATGTTTATGCCATAATTGTTGCAAGCAATATTTATGTTTGTAAGTAATCGTTGTAATTCTTCTACTGTTCTTGCAACTAGTACAGTGTCGTCTGCGTATCGAATATTATTTACAACCTCTCCATTGATTACGATTCCTTCATTTGCTTGCAAAAGGGCTTCCTGACAGATGCTTTCACTATATACATTAAATAGCAGTGGTGACAAAATGCATCCCTGTCTTACTCCTCTACGTATTTCTATTTCTTTTGATATCTCGTTTTCTATTTTGATGTTAGCTTTCTGATTCCAATATAAGTTGAGAATTATTCGCAGATCTTTATTATCTATGTCTTTTCTTTCAAGAATGTCTCTTAGCCTATCGTGGCGTACTCTGTCAAACGCTTTTTCAAAATCGATAAAACATGCATGTACTTCTTGATTAACGTCTAGGCATCTTTGTGTAAGAACATTCAAACCGAAGAGAGCTTCTCGAGTACCTAGTCCTTTTCTGAACCCCATCTGTGTATTACTAATATCTGACTCCAACTTTTGATAAACTCGGTTGTGGATGATTTTTAGAAATATCTTTAGTAGATGGCTCATTAAAGATATTGTTCGATGTTCTGAACATTCTTTTGCATTGGATTTCTTTGGTAGTGTAACGAATGTAGACAGCAGCCACTCTTGAGGTATAATACCAGTATTGTATACTGTGTTAAATAAGTGCAATATTATACCTATTGATTCATCATTCAAGAGCTTTAGTAATTCAGTAGGAACCTCATCGGGTCCATTTGCCTTTCCAGTTTTGGAATTTCTAAGTGCCATTTCTACTTCACATTTTAGGATTTCAGGTCCCGTTTCACCATTTACCTTGTCAATGTTATTTCTGTTGTCCTCAAACAATTCTCTTATGTATTCACTCCATCTATTAATTTTTTCTGTTAAGTCTACAATAATATTTCCGTCTTTGTCCTTAAGCAAACTTATTTGATGTTTTCTTTGGGTTCCTGTAAGTTCTTTTACTTTTTTATGTATATTGAATGTGTCATACTTTCTTTCATAGTCTTCCATTTCTACACATTGTTCTTTAATCCATGATTCTTTGGCCTTCTTTATTATTTGCTTTATGGTCTTATCAACCTCTCTGTATTTTTCTGAATTATTCTTCAATTTGCGTCTTTCATCCATTAGTTCTAGTATGTCTGGTGTCATCCACACCTTATGTTTCTTTGGAGATTTGGTTAGGTGTTTCTTTCCCGTAGTTCTTATTATAGTGTTTATATACTTCAGTTTTTCATCTATGTTGTCTGTTCTGCGGATTTGGTTTTCTACTACACTGAGGTCGGTGTTGATTTCTTCGCGCACTGTTTGTCGTCGGTGTTCACTTTTAAGCTGACTTAAGTCTAACGCTGGGATGATGGTTTTTCTCATTTTCTTTGGTCTAGCTTCTAACACAGATACTACTGGATTATGATCCGAACCGATATCAGTTCCAGGGTAAGTTTTAGTAGATTTCACGGCATTACGGTATCTTTTTGTCACCATTATGTAATCTATTTGGTTTCTGATTACTTTTTCTTGTGTGTGTTGAGGTGACGTCCACGTATACAGTCTCCTTGGGGGTAATTTAAAGAATGTATTAGTTATTATTAAATCTTCGCTTTGACAAAACTGAACTAAACGATCACCCCTTTCATTTCTATTACCTAAGCCGTATTCACCGACATTTTCTCCAACTTTACCCTGACCTACCTTGGCGTTCAGATCGCCCATTACTATGTTAATGTGTTGTCTCTTTGTTGTTCTCATCACCTCTTCTAAGTTATTATAGAATTGTTCTATTTCCTCTTCGTCTTTGTCTGCTGTAGGAGCGTACACTTGTATGATGTTTATTATGTTCTTCTTATCTTTCAGTTGTATTAACATCACGCGCTCTGAGAATGGAGTAAAATTTGCTACAGCATCTTTCCATTTTTTTGAGATGATGACTCCAACTCCGTATCGATGGGTTGTGGTGTCACTTCCGGCATAATAAAACATACCATGATTAGTTGTGGGGCATTTGCCATTTCCTGGCCATTGTGTATCGCTTATGCCTAATATGTCTATACCCAAACGATCCATTTCCAACACGGCGTTATCTAATTTTCCCGAAGAGAATAAGCTCCTCACATTCCACGTAGCAATTTTTATGGTTGTCTTTTTCTTATTACAAGGGTTTCGCAGGTTTACGACCGAGGAAGCCTTGTACTTATCTATTTGTCTTCCTCTGCCGGATCTTGGTATCCGATGTCCATGATCAGTACTTCTCCTTTGCATGTCCACCATGATGATTACTACTAGGGGTACTCTAGGAGTCCTTAATGCAGTGGTTCCCCGTTGCCTTCTGCATCCTTATGCCGTTGACCATTCTGTAGGGTTCATCCGCCTTCGAGACCGATTTCTCAGTCTCAGGACAAAAGAGTGCCCTAACACTTACTAGCTCATCCACCCGAAGCTGTTGGCTAGTAAGTGGAGATTGCTTATACCGGCAATCGCTCGGTGGTTACCCTCACTTAGTTTAGCCTACAGACCAATGCAGTTGCCCAGGGTGTGGCACGTGGAGCCATAAGTGACAGTTGGATGTCTTATGAGGACCAGTTACTTCGAACCATCTCCCGTATGTTACGCTCGATGTGGCCGTTCTCATAAAAGGTACTACCTCTATAAAACACCCCAACACCCCTTTTTTCAGCTATTTTCTTTTTTATTATTACTGGGCAGTGTTGTTTTTTTGTGATTTGATATTTCTGGTGTTGCATTTTTCGCAGCAGTGTGAATGATGTTTGTTAATTGATTTACTGCAGTTTTAATTTCTGTTTTTGTTTTTAATGATATCTTTAAGTCAATTTCTGCATTAATTTGGTTTCTATATTGTTCCCAATTGGTACTCTTGTTAAACAGCATTACAGGAAATTATTTTTCTATAATTGTGGTACTAACTTGTGCTATTATGGGTGTGTGATCAGAATAAAGGTCTAGATTTGATTTTACATTTAGGTAACCAGCTCCTATGTCTTTAACTATGAAGAAATCAAGTAGGTCTGGTATTTTAGCTGGATCCTTATAAAGAGTGGGATCAATTTATACCGGAAGTTTGCTACGCCATAAATTCGTCAAGACAATTGAATGAACTACATAACTGGCAAACAAAGAAAAGACCAGGGTAACAGGGGTTTGGTTAAAAAACATGTTGTTTTTAGAGACTAAACTTTAAAATGTCTAAATCAGCAGAAAAAACACTGAAACTAATGAGTTAAATACTCTACAACGTAGTACATATCTAATTACTAAGTTGACCTCAATTGAATAACTCAAATTACTTCTTAAACTATTTTGATAAGTGAATGAGAAGTACATTCTTAAAAGTAAAATCAGTTTTCTTATGAAAATATCGTACTGAAAAAGCCCGAATAAATAATTATAAGGAGCAATTTCAACGTTAATGTTCACAGTATATACTTCAATAAATTTCAAAAGTTACTGGTTCTACTTAATTGCCCGTGCACTTGATATTTAAAAACTTCCAAGACTCTCTAAACTTTCAATTTACACATCTACTACTCCTTTCCATCTCTAGCTGTAAGTATGACTGTTTACTTAAATTCTTGGATGTCGTATAAACTTTTAACAAGTCCCAAACCTTTAACTAATATTTAAGAAATATGTAAACTTTATAGATAAACTTCCGACAAATATACGAACACATTATAAGCATTTTGTATTTATATATAAATAAAAAAGGGACGAGCTTCTCACAAATGGCTTATTCTTCTTCTTTAGCACATTTCTATCGAACTTTGGACATAGGCCTTCCCCAAATCTTTCCATTTCCGTCTGTCTTTGGCTGCGCTTTTCCAGCGAGTGAATACAGCAGCCGCTATTTGGTAAAATTAGAAATCTTTCCATTTCCGTCTGTCTTTGGCTGCGCTTATCCAGTGAGTGAATACAGCAGCCGCTATTTGGTAAAATTAGAAAACCACCCTAATAATCTTGCACTAAACCTGCTGGATAATAGTGAGCAGACTCGGAGACTGAGGAGGCACAAACCACTGGAGCTACCACATAGGTTCTAAGCAGCAGTGAAGTGAAGTCTCGTGCAGTGCAGTGCAGTGACCTACTTACCCTTTCAGGGCACAGTTCAATAATTTAAGAGGCTAGTGGAGTCTTTGTTATCATTGGATAACAAATCCAAATTTATACTTACACCCCTTTGAACAAACAACTAACATGCTTATAATTTTTTTGTTTATTGATTGCATGTAGTGAATAACCTATAATAAAAAAACTCTTTATATAATAATTGTCTTCCACGTATGTAGCTATTTGTTATAATTATCTCGGTTTTTTTATAGCATTCTCCGCCTTCCGGTTTCTAGTTTCCAGCTTCGTGGGTCGTTCCATTCGCCAGTGTGAAGGTTCCTTTCCGAGATTGCCTCTGAATGCCGCCTAGCCAGGATTGTTGCGGTCTTCCTCTCTTCCTTCTTTCCTTGACATCCATTTTAAAATTTGTTTTGGCATCCTGGCGTCGTCCGTTCTTTCTACATGACCATACCAGAGCAGTTGTCTACTTTGAATTTCATCTATGATGGTTGACTTAACTTCCATTATATTTTATTTTAATATTATATGTAGCTATGTTTTTAAAACCTTGTTGGTGCGTTCCACTGTATTGAATTGTGGTGAGTAAGGTGGCGTAAGAATGTGGTTTATATTGTACGATTTTAGGAACATTTCGTGAATTGTAAATTATTATCGGAGATGACTTTCTTCGGTGATTTTAAACTGCATAAATGCGAAAACTTGAGCGCAGTGTCGACGATGGGATTTACGGATGCCTTCTTTATCGGCTTGGTGATAACCCATTTCATAAACTGGACTTGGATGACTATAAGGAAAATGTTCCCCTTTGTAGATCTTGGGAGTGATCCCATTCAATCAATGAGATAGTATGCTAAGCCTTTTCTATAGTGGATGATTGCATTTTTCCTGCTGGTTAGGTACACCTGTGGTAGTTTATTGAAAAAAATTTCTACAGTTTACAACATAGTTTGCTATTTGTTTAAACATATCAGGCCAGAAGTGATTTGTGCTATTAGAAAAATGGTTTTTGCAATTCCTAAATAATTTTTAATTTTTAACCAAAAATCTGCGCCTATTTGCGTCCACACGTTCGATAAATCGACACCAACGTACTGCACAGTCACATCGCTACTTTAAATCGTTATTGTGTATACGGGCTATAAGACTACTGGCTCTGCGAGACCGTTTTGCACCCGTGTTGAGCTGGCCCCCCCCACTTGCAAAAATTAAAAAACAAATAGCCCTGATTTATGAGCTATTTATGAGCTCTCATATTCCGCAAACTAAAAATTTTGAGCTCGTTCCACTGAGCAGGAATTTAATACCCTAGTGGGGGGGGGGCTGAGTCAGCCCCCCCCACTACTTAAAAATAGGAATATTGAATCGGTTTTTGCGGCAGAATTACGAGCTATTTATGAGCTCTTGAAATTATATAGTTTCGATTTTTGAGCTCATCCCCTTCACCCCCAAACAACCCTTTAATTGATTTAACTTAAGAGAAAGATGCTGAGAAATCTTAAAATATATCGTATTGCGGATATAATTCCTATAGCTTATATACTCTAAGAATAAACTATTAAATCAAGGGCATTTCGATTATTGAGCTACAACCCCTTCCCAAGAAAACCACCCTATCTTCCCGGCTTAAGAGAAAGTTGTACTTAAAATACGTTAAACTAATTATTTGGCGACTACATATCATTTAATAATTTATAAGCTTCCAAATTACGCGCATTTAGATCAGTAAATTGCAATTTATTTTGTATAGTGCAGTCACTGAAGGTAAAAATCAACGATTACCTTCAAGTTCGGTGAACCTTCATCGATTTTCACGAAAATTGGTCAGTGGTTAGAGGATACGTCAAGAAACAAAGGTGACATGGCGCCACCTTGCGCCTTTACCCTGAGGGTGGATACCGCCCCTTCTCGGGGGTGAAAATTATTTTATAAAAAATAACTGCACAAATCAATAAAAGAACAAATTAAAAGCAAAATTTATTATATAAAGTTAATAAAATAAGTCAATACTTTTTAAGTTATTAAAGATCAAAGATTTTAATTATTTGTGAAAAAAATGCATGTTTTGAAGAGGTTTTTTGTAAATCACTGAAAAACTGTAAGTTTTTACAAAAAAGTTAATAGTAGTTTAATTCGTATAGCTTATATTCTAAGAATAGACTCTTAAATCACGCACCTTTCGATTATATAGCTACAACCCCTTCGCAAGAAAACGACCCCATTTTCCCGGCTTAAGAGAGAGTTGTTCTTAAAATAATTTAAATTGATTATTTGGCGACTACATATCGTTTAATAATTTATTAGCTTGCAAAATATACGCATCTCAATTATTGAATTGCCATTTTCTTTCTATAGTGCAGTCACTGAAGGTAAAAATCAACTATTACCTACGATTTCGGTAAATCTCCATTTATTTTCACGAATTGACAATAACAACTTGGGGTTTTAGCATGGGGTATATGTCACCCCTTCTCGGGAGTGAAAATTACTTTATTAAAAATAACCCCACAAATCGAGAGAGGGACAAATTGTAAGCAAAATTTGTTATATAATGTGATTAAAATAAATCAATACTTTTTGAGTTATTAAAGATCAAATATTTTAATTTTTGGAAAGAAAATTTAGAGCTTTAGAGCGATTTTTCATAAATGACTCAAAAACTGTAAGTTTTTACAAAAAAGTTTTCATCACTAAAATTGAAGCTAATAAAAAATATAATAAATTGCTTACTTGAAAAACCTTTAATGTTAATTTAAAGTAAGTTATTGGTAATTAAATATATATTTTTTTCCGCGACTGTTCAAATCTAAGGGTTCAAGCTTAAATAACGGGAAAAAGATGCATTTTATAACACTTAGGTACTAAATACTTGTCAAAGTACTTAGAAATACCCATCAAAATAAGATCCAGAAAAAGTTGATAGTATCAAAATCCGCTCACCAATTTTCGTGAAAATGAATGGAAATTTACCGAAATCGAAGGTCATAGTTGATTTTTACCTTCAGTGACTGCACTATAGAAAGAAAATGGCAATTCAATAATTGAGATGCGTATATTTTGCGAGCTCATAAATTATTAAACAATATATAGTCGACAAATAATTAATTTAAATTATTTTAAGTACAACCCTCTCTTAAGCCGGGAATATGGGATGGTTTTCTTGCGAAGGGGTTGTAGTTCAATAATCGAAATCGAAATTTTCAGTGATTTACAAAAAACCTCTTCAAAACATGCATTTTTTCACAAATAATTAAAATCTTTGATCTTTAATAACTTAAAAAG
Organism: Diabrotica virgifera virgifera; assembly: GCF_917563875.1. Taxonomy (NCBI): domain Eukaryota; kingdom Metazoa; phylum Arthropoda; class Insecta; order Coleoptera; family Chrysomelidae; genus Diabrotica; species Diabrotica virgifera. Next base: position 114,610,482 of record NC_065452.1, read on the forward strand.
TATTGACTTATTTTATTAACTTTATATAATAAATTTTGCTTTTAATTTGTTCTTTTATTGATTTGTGCAGTTATTTTTTATAAAATAATTTTCACCCCCGAGAAGGGGCGGTGTCCACCCTCAGGGTAAAGGCGCAAGGTGGTACCATGTCACCTTTGTTTCTTGACGTATCTTCTAACCACTGACCAATTTTCGTGAAAATCGATGAAGGTTCACCGAAATTGAAGGTAATCGTTGATTTTTACCTTCAGTGACTGCACTATACAAAATAAATTGCAATTTACTGATCTAAATGCGCGTAATTTGGAAGCTTATAAATTATTAAATGATATGTAGTCGCCAAATAATTAGTTTAACGCATTTTAAGTACAACTTTCTCTTAAGCCGGGAAGATAGGGTGGTTTTCTTGCGAAGGGGTTGTAGCTCAATAATCGAAATGCCCTTGATTTAATAGTTTATTCTTAGAGTATATAAGCTATAGGAATTATATCCGCAATACGATATATTTTAAGTTTTCTCAGCATCTTTCTCTTAAGTTAAATCAATTCAAGGGTTGTTTGGGGGTGAAGGGGATGAGCTCAAAAATCGAAACTATATAATTTCAAGAGCTCATAAATAGCTCGTAATTCTGCCGCAAAAACCGATTCAATATTCCTATTTTTAAGTAGTGGGGGGGGCTGACTCAGCCCCCCCCCCACTAGGGTATTAAATTCCTGCTCAGTGTAACGAGCTCAAAATTTTTAGTTTGCGGAATATGAGAGCTCATAAATAGCTCATAAATCAGGGCTATTTGTTTTTTAATTTTTGCAAGTGGGGGGGGCCAGCTCAACACGGGTCCGTTTTGCTACTACGACGACGCGTCAAATCGCTGACCAATGGTTTGGAGTAGATGGTAGACCTGTCGATGCGTACACCGAGGTTTGTTCCAACACAACGAAGAATCGTCATGTAACGATCACGTTACTATAAAATAATACGTTCCATGCGTTCTGTGTCTCTATATCGTGTGTTCCATGGGTTATTTTGTTTAGGTCGGTGATCGTTACATGGACGGTTTCCCGTTGTGTTGGAAAAAATCTTTACCTCCGCATTCGAGCCTTTAGACTGGTTTCATTCCGCTCAAGACTAGTGCTTCCTTTGACTACGCGCCACTGTCATCAATGTTTGAATTGGTGCAGAGAACGGCAACATTGGGTAATAAAATGGCATAATGTAGCATTTAGAGATGAATTGCGATTTTGTTAAGAAATTTATGATGGCCGTAGGATGGTAAGACCCGCCGTGGAGAGCTACGAGATATCGAGTTTGCTGTTGAGAGGCATGTACACAGGACAGTTGAAGTAATGGTTTGGAGGGCTATTTATTGCATTTGGTAGCCGATCACTACTCGTGTTTATTCGAGGCAGTATGACAGGTCCAATTTAATGCCTTACCTAGATTGCTGCCGACACGTTCTTTTTCAGAAAGACAACGCGCGTCCTCATATTGCTCGTCGAACTATAGATTTTTCCAAGATGCTGACCTTAATGTTTTGCCGTCGCCACCCCGTTCACCGGATTTGATTCATATCGAACATGTGTGGGTTATGGTAGGAAAGAGACTGTCCACTTTGCAACATCTTCCACGGACTTTAGCACATTTAATATATGAAGTTCAAGTTGCTTGGAACGAGGCGCCACGAGCCACATCGATCATCTCATTTTGTCAGTGCCTAGAAGTGCACAGGAGTGTATTCAGCTACGGGGTCGCCAAACACATTATTATTTTTTTGATTACATGTTAGTTAAAATTCTTGCCAATGGTAACGTTGCATTCTTAATGAAATCTACCGTGTTAAACCCTGAATAGGTAGAAAGACAAAGAGAATAATGAATGATCATGTTAAATATCGTTCTTATTACTTTTTATTTAACATTTTATATTGTTTTTATTTAATTCACTAAATATAGTATACTTTTTGTTTATTAATAAACCAGAAATAGAAAGGGTTTTTAAATACTTTCCAAAAAACATTTGTAAATCAAAATTCATGTAGTATGTTCCAAGATACAGTTGTTTATAAACAGCAAGTTTTTCAAAAATCACATTTTTCGTCATTTGTAAACTGAGAGTACTTTTGCCTGACAGTCTCAAATTCCCTAAAAATTTAGGTGAACGTAGTTCTATACAGCGCTCCAAAAAGTAAAGCATAAATTCATTAATTCGTAAACCGGCGACTTTAAGGAAACATCTCGAAACAGGTCGATTTTAATTTTTAAATTATAATTTTTTGGATTATACACTCACGGACAAAGATATTGCATATTTTATTTTTGAAGTACATATATCTTTTTTCTTTTAAAAATTTTTGTACTTTTTATTGCTAAATAAGTTGAGCTGGACTATTCTACGTATATTTATTGTCAAGTAACTTGCATATTGCAGAGTCACAGCTAATTTGTAGAGAAATTAATGAATTGTTAATAGTCTGATTTTGCTTATAACATTTAATTAGAAAAAAAAAACAATAACGACAATAGAACAATTTTTTACGGCAACATTATAACAATTTATACAACATTTTTTACGGCAACATTATAACAATGTTTGTTAATTTGTTACATTATTGCATATTGGGTTATAAAGACTATGTTTAACCCTTTCTTGATCTCTAATAAATTAAAATACATCAAATAAATAAATAAATAAAATAAATAAATAAACAAATAAATGCTTAACATTTCAAAGATAAAAAATAAACAAATAATAACGATTGAAGATAAAGTATGCAATATTTTTGTCCGTGAGTATATATCATACTAGTGACATTATCCATCTGGGCTTGATGACGTAATCGATGATTTTTTTAAATGTGAATAGTGGTCATGTGATAACTCATTTGAAAGGGTATTCAATTATCTATTCATTTATGTAAACATTAGAGAGATATCGAAACCCTAAGTTAAAATCTAACAATAAAACACTGAAAACGTTTGTTTTCTATACTTCCACAAAATTTATTATAACTAAGTGACTACAGCTGTTTCGGCGAAGTGCCTTTCTCAAGTGATATAGTTTACAATGTGTTTGCCTTTTTAAGTCGTCAACTGAAGAGGTTAAGGAGTGGGGAGCTGTTTGTCTCGAGTTGGTCATTCAGAATTATATCTGTATTTTTCAGTTTATTAATTTCCATAGATTCTAAAAAAGATAGCTTAAGGCCTTTATTTTGAATATGTAGAATTTGAAACTCTTCATTGAAAGAATGATTATGATCTAGAAGGTGAAGTGCGTATGTAGAACTGTCTGTTTTTCTATTGTTGAATGCCCTTTTGTGTTCTGCTATCCGTTTGTCAAAAGTTCTGCCAGTTTGACCGATGTACGTTTTCGGACAGTCACCACAAGTTAGTTTGTACACACCACTCTGTAGTTGCTTTCTATTTCGGCTTTTATTGTTCTTAATATATTTGCTTAAGTTGTTGTTAGTTCTGAAAGCTGGTGTTATTCCTTTCTTTTTTATGTATCTGGCTATCTTTGTTGTTATCTTGCCAGTATATGTGAGATACACATACAACATACATATACATATAACAACAAAGATAGCCAGATACGTAAAAAAGAAAGGAATAACACCAGCTTTCAGAACTAACAACAACTTAAGCAAATATATTAAGAACAATAAAAGCCGAAATAGAAAGCAACTACAGAGTGGTGTGTACAAACTAACTTGTGGTGACTGTCCGAAAACGTACATCGGTCAAACTGGCAGAACTTTTGACAAACGGATAGCAGAACACAAAAGGGCATTCAACAATAGAAAAACAGACAGTTCTACATACGCACTTCACCTTCTAGATCATAATCATTCTTTCAATGAAGAGTTTCAAATTCTACATATTCAAAATAAATGCCTTAAGCTATCTTTTTTAGAATCTATGGAAATTAATAAACTGAAAAATACAGATATAATTCTGAATGACCAACTCGAGACAAACAGCTCCCCACTCCTTAACCTCTTCAGTTGACGACTTAAAAAGGCAAACACATTGTAAACTATATCACTTGAGAAAGGCACTTCGCCGAAACAGCTGTAGTCACTTAGTTATAATAAATTTTGTGGAAGTATAGAAAACAAACGTTTTCAGTGTTTTATTGTTAGATAAAATGAACTTCCATCAAGTACCGGTCGAATCCATCAATTATTTCCTAAGTTAAAAGTTCCTTTGTTACAGGATCTTTTAATAAAGGACAAATACAGGATATGTCTAATGAGAGTTATCGGAAACGCAGTTTTAAGGAATCTCTTATTTTGACAAATGACACAATAAATATTTTTGTAAATATAAAAATAACTTATAAAATTCTATTTGTTGATAAAAACATAAATATAAGTGAAGTTAGACGCCTTTCTTTTCTTGTTTCTTCACATAGTTTGACAAATTTGTCACATTTTTGACACATTACGTCACGTCAAAATAAAGGATCCTTTATTAAAAGATTTTTTCCTCTGTTTTTCCTTAAATACCGGCGGCCTGTATTTTATTACAGGATAAAAATAAAGGACGTGATACTGCACTTGCGTATATGTCAAAATAAAGGATCTTTTATTAAAGGACGTTGTTAAATAGGGTTTCGATATCTCTCTAATAACATAATCATTTTTACAGGGTGTTCAAATTTTTTTTTGAATTAAATTAATTGACACAAAAAGAAGAATGTATGTAATTTATTTAATTCAAAATAAGTTTTAGTGTTGTCAGAAAACAGAAAAAACATGTTAATTTGACAAATAAATATTACCGTTCGCTTAAATTCAATGTTAGCCAGTGTTAGTCAAGTTGCCACTCACCTGCCTCTTAGTAATTTGAACATTTCTTTTAAGCGAAAATCAACGTTTATTTTTTAAATATAACATTTTAATGTTTTTTGACAGCAGTTAAATATATTTAGAATTAAACAAATTACATTACATTAATCTTTTTGTGTCAATTAATTTACCTCATTTAAAGAAAAATTGGGCACCCTGTATAAATAATTATGTTATTGTTTATACTAGTGAATAGAGAATTAACCTTTAACTACAAACGCTGGCGTATTTTGTACGCCAGATATACGAATTCTACTGCAAATATATTTAAAAATTTAATTTTTGACCTTGCTTATCTCTCTAACCTATCACTGGAATGTGCTTTACAATTGGTTTTAGTTTCGGTATAATCGGCGTTCTGGGAAGATCGTAATTTACAGTTTATTATTTGTTGTTTCCGGTGGTGCACAATATATGACACGATTATAGTAATATAAGTAGTAATATAAGTACATCTTACAATTGTTTTTTAGTCATTATGGCACAAAATATACTTTTCTTTATAAACAATACTTTTTTCATGTAAAAAATCACATTTCAAAAAAATTTTCTTTAGAATTTTTATTTATCATTAAATCAGATTCCAGTTCTAAATCCCAATTGGCTTACTGAGAAGGAACTCGAAGTATTCACTGATGCCGAATAAGGTTTATAACAAGCAACTAAGTGTATTTTTTCAAAAAAAAACAAATCCGCTCTTTTTAAGTGTATTTTCTTGTGGCGTATAAAGTACGCCACGCGTGTAGTTATGATATAACTTAATGCGCAGGTAGTTGAAAGGTTAAATACCCTCTCAAATGAGCTATCACATGATCCCTATTCTTATTTAAAAAAATCATCGATTACATCATCACTAGTATGATATATATGCAAAAAAATCGTAATTTAAAAATAAAAATCGACTTGTTTCGGGATTTTTCCTTAAAGTCGCAAGTTTACGAAATAATGAATTTATGCGTTACTTTATGGACGCACTGTATTATTATAATGCAGTGTGAGATTAATATTATGGAAACCCTCAATTTTCTCGAAAACGGCTTGCACGATTTTTATAGATTTTGGTTGGTAAATGGTTTATAATACGGCCGATATTAAAGTGGTAATTACATTGTTGTCAGATCTTCCACCATTCTGGAAATCTGATCAACTTTCGTATTTCAAATGGAACACCCTATATATTTTTTACGTTTTGAAGTCGCTTAGAAATACTGATTATTTTTCATGTTATATTCCCTAAACCTAAATGGCATAACTTCGCAGTTATTGCTACATTTATTTTAAAAAAAATTAAAGAAATTATAAAAATCAATTTTGTTGGCCCGGGCAGACATTATTTTAGATTCTTTGGATCATTGAAAAAAAAAACGTCTATGGTAATTTTTCCGCGCTGGGTCTAGTTTGCATGGAAGAAGAGCTCTGAATTGGGTAGGGGTTTTTCAGTACTTTGTGAAAGACAGACCTGGATGGGGAAGTCCTTAACCCCAACACGGCGCGTCCCAATGGCTGATAGGGAACGTTCCTGTAGATATACAGGACAGGTACGAATAAGGCTTCGCCAAATAAGTACCGGCGTATCAACTGAGGACATGACACAGGACAGCAGCTGTGTCATTAGTGGCTCGCGGCTAAGGAATACAATTCCTAACAGGTGCGGTGCCATAAAGTCGCAGGCGACAATCAAATAATGATTTAACCGGCTGCGATACTGCGAATCTAAACCTAAATAAAAACCGAATGTGCGCCGGTATAAGCAATTAACCGTTACCAGGAGGTACGGAAGGACACTCTATTGTCCTGGGGTTGAGAAATCGGCCCCGAAGGCGGATGAGCTGAAAATTCAGTCAACGGTAGTGGAATCAGGAAAGCAACGGGAAACTACCTGATTATAACTTCCCTAGTAACTCATGATGACAGATGTTGATAATGTAAATATATTTACTAATAATGAGATTCGGAATCCAAGATTCGGCGTGGGAAACAGCAGGGTTTCCTCAGTCGTCAGCAAGTGAATTCCCTGCAATTCATCAAATTTGGTAATAGATAAGGAATGTTTAAAAACGACTTGGAATATTACAAGTATGTTTGAATCTGGAAAGATTCATAATACGATCAAGGAAATGCGAAAAATATAAATATCTTAGGTATAAGCGAGATGAGGTGGCCGGGCTCTGGCCATATGACGAGAGATAATTATAAAATTTACTACTCTGGTGAAGAAGGTCCGCAACATAAAAATGGTGTGGCATTTATTTTAGAACAAAATGTCGCAAAATCAGTAAAAAATATCGTGCTATACTCAGATAGAATAATAATGTTACAAATAAAAACAATCGTACAACAATTAAACATCATTCAGATATATGCACCTACACAACAATATTATGACGATGAAGTTGTCGACAGCTTTTATTCAGATCTAGACTATTTATTATCACTCACAGGGAGCCAAGATATAAACATTGTATTGCGGGATTTCAATGCCAAGGTTGGAAGAGGTAGTGAAGAAGATGTCGTTGGCAAGTTTGGTTTAGGAACGAGAAACGACCGTGGAGATAGAATGATTATATTTTGCGTAGAAAAACAATTAGTAATATCCAACACTTTTTTTGACTTGCCAAAGCGACGAATTTACACCTGGAAATATCCTATGGACACTTGTGGAAGAATAGTAAGAAATCAAATTGATTATATCTGTATATCAAAAAGATATAGAAATGCTATCTTATCCTCCAAAACATATCCAGGAGCGGATGTACCCTCCAACCACAACTTACTAGCAGCTAAAGTATTACTTAAACTTAAAAAGATTAAAAAACCCAAAATATCTCCTAGGATCAGCAAAGATAAACTTACAAATGCGGAAGTGAAAGAAATAGTAACCGATATTAGAAGATCAGTTTCAGAAATTGGAAAATACAATTGGGAAAAGAACAATTGTGGGAGTCATGCAAAGAAACATTGGAAAAAGTCCAAGAAGACCATATAATGGAAAATTAACGTAGGAATAAGCAACAGTGGATGACAGAAGAGATATTGAATTTAATAGATGCAAGAAGAAAATATAAGAATGCTAATCTGACAGAATACAAAAAGCTAAACAGTATGATTCGAAGAAAAATAAGATCAGCTAAATCAGTGTGGCATAAACAACAATGTAAAGAAATTGAGAACTACGAGCGTATCTATGACGCATTCAATATGCACAAAAAACTGAAAGAAGTTGCAGGACTGAATAAAAAATGTAATCCTCAGCTAATCGAAGATAAAAATGGAAAAATTATAATCGATATCGAAGGTCAACTAATACGATGGACAGAATATATAAAGGAATTATTCGATGATGAAAGAAGCGAACTAGAAACGCTAAATGACATATGCGGTCCTCCAATAACTAAGGAAGAAGTGCAATACGCTATAAAGAACGCAAAAAACGGCAAGGCGATCAGACCAGATGGGATTTACGTAGAAACACTAAAGCTTTTAGGTACCGAGGGAATTAAGATACTTACGAAATTATTCAACTTAATCTACGAAAGCGAAAAAATTCCTAAAGATTGGCTTAAATCCTCATTTGTTGTACTACCAAAAAAACACCGAGCCTCAAAATGCAGCGACTATCGCACCATCAGCCTAATGAGTCATGTATTGAAAACTTTTTTAGAATAATTCATCAAAGAACATATTATAGAAAAATTGAGGAAAGAATCTCAAGTACTCAATTCGGTTTTCGCTGTGGCCTTGGAACGCGTGATGCACTATTCGCAACCCAAGTTTTAATTCAAAGATGTAGAGATGTAAATCATGACGTTTTCATGTGCGCGATTGATTTTGAAAACGCCTTTGATAAAGTTCGCCATGAAAAATGCTACATATTCTCAAAACTACCGGTCTGGACGGTAGGGACATTAGAATAATCGCAAATTTGTATTGGGGCCAGGCTGCATGTGTTAGGGTTGGGAATCAGTGCTCTGAAGAAGTAAAAATCAAGCGTGGAGTTCGACAAGGCTGTATATTGTCACCAATGTTGTTTAATCTTTACGCTGAAACAATCTTAAATGAAGTGTTGGAAAACGCAAAAGAGGGGATACTCATTAATGGTATGCTTATGAACAATATCAGATACGCAGATGACACCTTGTTACTGACAGGATCAATTAAACATCTTCAAGCGTTATTGAACCGAATGGTGGCATTCTGCGCGATATATGGACTCAAACTCAACGCAAGAAAAACAAAGTTTATGGTTATTAGTAACCAGGCAGCCGTAAGTAATAATAACTATAACGTAACAATCGGTAATAACTCATGACTCAATTGAACGAGTAAATAATCTTGTATATCTGGGTACTCATATTAATGAAAGCTGGAACCCTAGTACAGAAATAAAAAGTAGAATTGCCAAAGCAAGAACAATTTTTATGAAATTTAAGAAAATCCTGTGCAGTCATTATCTAAATTTGGAACTTCGCATAAGAATGGTTCGATGTTATATGTATATTCCCAGTACTACTTTACGGCGTTGAAGCATGGACCCTGACAGAATCGCTTTTAAAAAACCTAGAAGCATTTGAGATGTAGGTCTACCGCCGTATTCTGAAGATCAGTTGGGTAGAAAGAGTCACAAACGAAAGGGTTTTGCAACGTTTGAATAAAAGTTGCGAATTAGTGAACACGGTTAAAAGGCGCAAATTGGAATACTTTGTTCATATAATGCGTCATCCAGAAAAATATGACATACTTCACCGTATCATGCAAGGTAAAATAATGGGAAAAACGAGTGTGGGCCGCCGTACAACTTCTTGGCTTAAAAACCTACGCCAATGGTTTGGGAAAACTAGCACTGAACCATTTCGTGCGGCTATAAATAAGACAATGATTGGTACTGGGCAACATGAGAGCCAACGATCGACAAGCGGTCTCGGCACCTTAAGAAGAAGAAGAAGGTAATTTTTCTCTAAAGTTAATCGTTTCCGAGTTATAAACAATTTAAAACTGAAAAAAACGAAAAATGATGTATTTTAAAGTTTAAAAACACAAGTAAAAAATATAATTTGAAATTATTCTATTTGTTGGTAAAAATCCAATTTGTTTTCCAGTCTAGTGGTGATTATTCTTGTGAAAAGTGTATAGAGATGGCTCAGTAAACTAATTGGTCGGTAGTTTTCCAAATCAGCTGTATCCCTTTTTTGTGGACTTGTATCACTAAGGCGTTATACTATTTGTCTGGTATAGAGCTGTTAAAAAGACAGAGATTAAACAGATCTCATTTTCTTGAGTAAATAGTTACCGTACTACCAATCTTAATTGCGTCGGCAAACACACAGTCTTCACCGGGGGACTTATTGTTTTTTGATTTTTTCAAGGCTATATTTATTTCGTCCATTTTGATATCCAGGGTGATATTCGGTAGTAGATATAAAATTAGTTAATTAAAAATCTAATTTTCATTACACCATTAATCGTGACTTAATCACATATAAACATAATACTCAGTATGTATGTTTCAAGATTTAATTTGTTAATTTTTTAATTATTATTAGGTCCATATTATTTTTCTCGATCATTGTATTTTAGTCCACAGCCCTTTTATTACACAAATGTTGATCTGCTCTTTATTAAATTCAATTTTCCGAGAGCTCTTTGTTCTTTCTGCACAACAGTGTTACTTCATAAATTGTTTCCCATAACAAAGGCATTAAGACCATCAAAACGACTTCCCTGTATACGTTTTATCGACATTTGTTAGCGACTATTATTGTTTGGATGCTTACGAGAATATTACATTAAAACGGTTATTTCATATTTTATTTCTCTTTACTACATACATGCTGTTTGGGCTTTTCCAGCAAAGTGCTTTCACCCAAATTTTATACCTATAGGGTGTTTTATTAATGGAAACAAGTTAAAGCATTATCATTAGCATAACGAGGTAAAGCATACAAATGTGCAATAGCCTATTGAATATCACAAGATGAAAAGCTTAGAAGGAAAAACGAGGAAAACTGTTATATAATAATCTACCTATATGCAATTATAATTGACGAGTATTTTACAAAAATAATATTTCAAATTCATAAAGAAATCCATGAATATGACATTACTGCAGATCATTAAAATTACATGTTAGAAGACCCTGATAGATCTCAGAGCTTTTCTTTTCCTCTTCTTCTTCTTTCTCAGCTCTTCCCTTTTCAAAGAACACTGTTCCTTACTTTTCTTCGCCACTCATTTCTGTGCCTCGTGTCTTTTTCATCTAAACCTTTCTGTGTCAAGTCTTGTGCCACAAAGTCCTTCTATATTATCCTCGGTGTTCCTCTGTCTCTCCTTCGACTAACGTGACCAAACCATTGTTGTCCTTGTTCCTGAATATTTTTTGAGACTGTAGTCACCCCGGATCAAGTCGTTCCTGATCCCTGTCCCTGTTAGGATTACCCAGCATTCACAGAAACTAAAATGTCCTCCATAAACTGGTCATACCAGAACCAATTAGCTTATTATATTAGTCCAATTATATGCATGTGTTCCTTGACTGGCGTTTCCGGTAAGAAAACCTGTTATGATTTTGAGCTGATTCCTACTTGTTTTCAGCAGAACTTCCGTCTTTTTAGCGAAGTTCCATCCAATATACATTTTTCTATGAGCCTCATGGGGTATACTTTTCCAGTTAGCAGGCCGTAACTCAGCGGCTAAGATACTGGCCTTCTAAGCCATAGTGGACGAGTTCGATTCTCGGATCCAACGGCGGTATTTTCATTTAAAAAAAAATATAGTAGTTCGGGTATATGCTTAGATGCATAGAGGCTCTATGAGACGCAAAAAAATATATAAAAAAATTTGGAAAATTGGACTTACGCGCATTACGGACAATACCATAAGCATACATAGCCAATTAAAATATCCATTAAAAGAAAACTTGGCACATTTGATACGTACTCAAAGGTCATAAAACTACAATGTAAAAATAAAACATTTTAAACATTCTTTCCCAGACGATTTTTTCGCTCTGAAATTATTAATTGTCCAGATTTTGATAATATGCGCCACAATAGCCGCCGTCTAATCGTTTAGAAATACATATATGTCATCTTAGCTTAGCTGATAAAAAATATAATAATATAATAAATCTTGTCGGTCAAAATAATTATCGTTTGATTAAACATCGTTTGTGCTGAGTGTGCGATATCGGTTAAACAAACCAAAATTTGCTGAAAAAGCGCGGCTAACTATCAAATAACAGTCTGTTTCTATTATATTGAACATAAATAACAATAAGTTTCTTTGACATTGTTTATGACACCGACACATATATCACGAAACAGATTATATTTATACCTTTTCGATATATATCTTTGATAAAGCAATTTTAAAATTAAAAAATGGCAAGGCTGCAGGACACGATAATATTAAGGCTGAGCTAATTAAATATATGGAAGGAGAAGGATTACAATTACTATGGAAGATCATAAGGAGCTGTTGGCGTACCGGATGCATACCTAGAGATTGGACGCTTGCAACTATTCTACCATTGCACAAAAAAGGCGATAAACCTAAGTGTTCTAACTATAGAGGGATATCATTGTTGGTAGTTGCTAGTAAAATCTACGAAATAATACTAGAGAAAAAGTTACGAGAAAATATCGAGGCCACACTGGATGACAGCCAATGCGGCTTTAGGCCAGGGCGAGGTACAACCGATCTCATATTCACGGTGAGACAGTTATCAGAAAAAGCCCTAGAGCATAACAGTAAGTTGTTTCTCTGTTTTGTGGACTTGGAAAAAGCATTTGATCGGGCGCCACGTAACAAGATCTGGGAAATATTAAACCGTAGAAATGTGAAACCGAAGTTAATCCAAGCAATAAAGAGTATATATAAATGTACACGTAATAATGTAAGAACGAACAATTCCTCATCTCTAGAATTCTACACAAGGACAGGTGTAAGACAAGGTGGTGTTCTGAGTCCTTTGTTATTCATCACTCTAATGGACGAAATTGCAAAAGAATGCAGGGGTAAGGTAAAAAGAACTAGGGTTGGGGTGTATAAACTTCAACAAGTTTACGTGTCAGAGTTGATATATGCCGATGACCTGGTAATTGTGGCAAAATCAGAAAAAGACTTGCAAGTGAATGTGAATGTTAAGAATGAAGCCTTTAAGAAATTTGGGATGAAAATAAATATTGAAAAAACAGAAGCTTTAGTAATATCGAAAACACAAGAAAATATAAATGTTAAGTTGAATAATGAGACCATTACACAAGTTGAGGACTTCAAGTATCTAGGATCAACAATGAATGGGCAAGGAAATATAGAACCAGAAATAAACAGCAGGGTAATGAGTGCAAAAAAAATTATACTATGCACTAAATAAAATTTTTATTAGGAAGAAAGAAGTAAGCCTGAAAACAAAAATGAAAGTATTTCAAACCGTATACGAGCCGGTGCTACTTTACGGTAGTGAAACGTGGACAGTGAACGACAAGATCCGTAGTAAAATTCAAGCATGCGAAATGCGATATTTACGTGCGGTGTCCGGGGTGACCAGACGTGATCGTATAAGAAAAGAAGACATACGTGAAAGGTGCGGTGTTGGAAGGACCTTAGACAGACTTGAAACGAAACAGTTATCGTGGTTCGGACATAGGGCGAGAATGAGTGAAGGTAGAACTGTAAAGAGGGGATGGAAAGCGGCAACTGACAACAAACGACGAAGAGGCAGGCCAGCAATAACGTGGAATGCAAATATTGGAAAGGCTTGCGGAAAAAGAAATATTGGGTGGAGAGAAGCAGAAAGACTAGCTACCGACCGAAAGGCATGGAGACGTCTCATTTCTCCACTTACCTCGACACCGTAAGGTACAAGAGGACGGCTTAAGTAAGTAAGTAAGTATCTTTGAAAAAAAATTTAAACTCATCATTCGACACAAACAACAATATCCCACTTAGGGTATTGGATAGTAACGAGTATAAAAGAATCTTTGTATTAATTCTTGGTCAAAAAAAAATAATGTACATAAAAATAAAGTAAAGTCAATTGCGTACTGTTCTGTAATTTAATTTGTATTGTATTTTACTTTTTATTTAAATAAATGGCAAATTGTATAACTCTTTTATTCCATTTCGTATAAGGTGAGGGTCAATCCTTTTCTAGACAGATAATGTTCTTTGAAATACAGTCAACTTTATGTCATTGTCATTAATTTGGTTTTTTGTATTTTAGCCATGTTTTAGCACATGTAAGCTTATTAAATGCAAACGTTTATTAAGAAACAGACTGTCTCCCGTGGGCATGGTATATAGTTGTTAGTTCGAGTATAGGCACGGATCGCTTAGATCGTGAGTTCATACCTTACCCAATGTCAGTTTAGACATTGATAAATTTGGTTGGTCATTACCATGGCTATGTACCATGTATTAAATTAAATTACCACAATTCAAGATTAAAATGTACCTACTCTGTTACAGTTTACATATTCTAAAGGTGCCGGTGGGGGATGGCGTCTATGCGCAGTATTATAGTCGGTGTAAAGAGAAAACGTATTCGAAATAATAAAATAACAGTTAATTTAAAATTTGGTATTTCATGATTTTAAATACTTTCTCTATCATAGACCGACTATAATGCTGCGAATAGACGGCGTCCCCCACCGGCATCTTTAGAATCTGTGCCTGCGACTAATGTGTAACTGCGAGACTTGCAAGGCTCTTGCTGCAAGACCAAGACCAAGACCGAGAGCGCAATACCAAGACCAAGACCAAGACCAGGTGTATTGGCGCAAGACCAAGACCAAGACTGTATAAGTCTCGTATTGGTCTTGCATTTGGGAAACACTAATAACGAGCCGTCATAGGTTTTGGAGTGCAGGTAAACCCTTTGGTGCCCCTGACCTAGTGTGCATCGATACTAGTTATCTTTTTGGCATTTCTGCAGTTAGCTTTGGACCAAGTATTTTGTGGCTGATCCTCTTCTGATAAGTTCTACTTATCATTTTTGGCACCCATACCATCGTAACAATGTTCCGTCAGTCTATTGAAGTCTTCTTGACATTCTCACACCAGCCTAGAGTCTAGTTTAGGGCTCCTAAAAGCCACTATATAGCCATAGCCGCTTGATTACACTAGTCTGTAACCTGCAACCAAATCCTCATTCCACAAATTTTATCACAAATGTGAAGGTAGATAATGATTACTGCATTCCGGTTACTGGGAATATTAATATGTTACATTATGTTTAAGACTTTATTTACTAAGATATCTAAGACTTTATTTTTACTGTTTTTAATAATTATTTCGATCGTAAGAGCATCTCTTTTGGTGGTTTATTGTTCTTCATTTCTCTAAATGCTTTCTTTATTCCCCCTTACTAATCTCTGGTTGTGTTTATATATTTTACTCCAGTTTTCTTAAATAACCATAGATCGGTAAATTATTGCTCCGATTTCATCTATGTCATTCGTTTTTTCTCCACGGATGTTTTTAGTGACGTTTATTTCTATTCTTTCCAGTTTTGGCTGTTCTCCATCTGTTCTTCGTATATCATTCTTGTCTCCTTCTTAATCTTTTTCTTTATTTATTTATGTATTTATCTCAACGTATTCTACCTTTTGTTTTGTGTTCTTTAATTATTAAAAATATTTTTCCATTAATGCTTTCGTTTTTTGTAGAATCCAGTGTTTGATTTTGAAAAATGTTAGTTACGTAAAACTGAACAGATTTAAATGAAATCCTCAAGGTTACTTGCACCACATCAACGAACGTCTGTCGTGTCTTCTCTTCGCGGTTGCAGATAAATCTGTTTTACTGTACTATCTATGGTTACTACAAGTTGTGAAGCACTGTTCCCTCGTTGATAATTGTTTTTCCGTTCTGTCCCAGGTTCCAAAAAATATATTTTACATTAAAAAATATTGAAAATCATGAATTATCCATATCTGTCTGTCCGTGCGTCTGTCTGTTCGTAAATTTTCTCCATTATACGAAAAGATAGATTGACAAATCAGGTGTCGAATGAGAGATTATAACCCAAAGATGATATTAAAGGTAACAAATTTGACCTCGGATTTCGGATTAAAAAGTTGTAACCGGAGGTACCGTTTTAAAATTGCCGAAATAGTGTAAGCGATATATTATTCGACGCGCTCTAGCAAGGCGAGAACAAATTAATACATATTTTCGTTTTTATATCAATTCCGGTCAAAAAGTTATTATCGGAGATTTGGAAAAAATGACTCTAAATTAGTGAAGTTGTATATCAATCGACGCAAAGTTACACGAACAATCCAAATATCGACTTCGGGTTCTGCTTCCGGTCACATTGGATGCAATCCTAGGACGAAGTCCAATTGCTTGTTTAACGTTGTAGCTGATTAAAGTTTTTGTAGTAAAGTTTGTAAAAGTAAAGTAATTTATTTCTTAACCATATTTATTCTATAACTATAAAAATAAACATGTTACTATGTATTGTATAAAAACTAAAAAGAGTAAAATGAAACACGCTCAGTTTTACACCAGATAATTATGCTTAAATTCTGCGAATTCGAATAATTTCAAATCGAATTATAAAATACGACCAGTTTTGTACAAGAAGATTATTCTTTCTATTCTGAGAATAAAATTTAATTATATTATATATAGGTATACCCGCCCATTTTGCTTTTAAGGCTTTGATGTTAGTTTTTTCTCGTTATTTTTACCTACTTTAATATTTTTGAGCAATTCCAAACTATTTCGCCGAGTTTTGTGGACGAGGTCCTCGGATTTGTACCAAATTTTAGTATGTTATTGTACCTCATTAAAAAATATTTTCCTGAGGATTATAGGCCCCTAGGTCTCATAGGACCTAAGACAGGGGCCTGAGACAGAAAATTGACCTTTTAAAGGTTTTGAGCGATATCTTTAAATTACGATTACTAGAAACCTTTTGGCGCAAATTTAATTTTTAGAACTGAAGTTTTTTTGTTTTGACCTCTAGTATTCACAAATAAATTTTCAAAATTTCTAAATATTGAGCGTAATTTTGGGGAACTCATTAAGTGCGAAGCAAATTTTGAAAAATTGATCTTTTCTTATCTTTTTCATTCTATTGCCAAATTTGAACGCGACGTCGAAATATCTTTTACAATAGCTTATTTTTAAGGTATTAAGGCAAAGTTTAAAATAACTTTAGGTATATTTTTTATGTCGAAAGGTAGCGAAGATATATGCATTTGAGCAGGGCCTTTTTTTGCAAAACAGCGTTTTTTGGATTTTTTAGCCTAGCGCAACTTTTTTCTTCCTATTTTTTTGACCTGAAATTTTTTTTGGGAGTAGTTCTCGTTATGTATAATAATCTCTAAGTACGGAATTTCTTGGCCCGGCCGTCTAAAACTTCGTTTTAAATCCATGAAAAATCATGTTTTTTGTACTGAGTAACTCAAATTACCTAGTTTGTAGGACTCAGTTTAATCGATTCGAATAATAGTCCACGTTGTATGCTCGCCCCCGTTAGGTAAATTATTCTAATTCGTTTATTTGTACAAACAGTGTGCCAGGCGGTATTGCGGTCGGAAAATTGTTTAAATAATTTTTTTTAACAAATTAAAAAAAAATTTTTTTCACTTCAGACAAATTTTTTTTAGTTTCTTTGGTTCATTCTGACGAAAAAAGATTTCTTATGATTTTTCTCTAAAATTGATTGTTGTCGAGTTATACGCAATTTAAAATTTGAAAAACGCGAAAATGGGAATTTTCAAGGCTTAATAACTCGGTTAAAATTATCATTATGAAAGTCAGAAAGTGACCAAATCAAAGTTTAAAGCTCTGCCTACAAGATCCTGGCAATTTTTGTCTTTATTTTATTACGAAGCTGTTATTGTTAATTATCAATAATGAGCGTTGGGCGCGTATGGAGGCGAGTGGTGAGTGCTCGGAAGATACACGCTTAGTGCTCATTGTTATTTTTTTAAAATAACAGCTTCGTAATAAAATAATGACAAAATTTCTTCAAAATCTTGTAGAGAGGGCTTTAAACTTTGATTTGGTCGCTTTGTGACTTTCATAATAATAATTTTAACCGAGTTAATAAGCCTTGAAAATTCCCATTTTTGCGTTTTTCAAATTTTAAATTGCATATAATTCGACAACAATCAATTTTAGAGAAAAATCACAAAAGATATTTTTTGCTCAGAATGAATCAAAGAAACTAAAAAAACCTTGTCTGAAGTAAAAAGATTTGAATTTGTTTAAAAAAAATTATTTAAACAATTTTCCGACCGCCATACCGCCTGGCATCCTGTTTGTGCAAAAAAAAAAGAATCGGGGCGAGCTAACGGGGGCGAGCATACAGCCTGGAATATTATTCGAATTTATTAAACTGAGTCCTAGAAAACTAGGTAATTTGAGTTACTCAGTACAAAAAATCCTGATTTTTCATGGATTTAAAAAGAAGACTTAGAGGACCAGACCAAGAAATTCCGTACTTAGAGATTATCACACATATAGAGAACTACTCCTAAAAAAAATTTCAGGCCAAGAAAATAGGAAGAAAAAAGTTTCACTAGGCTGAAAATTCCAAAAAACGCTGTTTTGCACAAAAAGGGCCCTGCTCAAATGCATATATCTTCGCTGCCTTTCAATATAAAAAATATACCTAGGACTATTTTAAACTTTGCCTTAATACCTTAAAAATAAGATATTGTAAAAGATCCTTCGACGTCGCGTTCAAATTTGGCAATAGAATGAAAAAGATAAGAAAATATAAATTTTTCAAAATTTGCTTCGCACTTAATGAGTTTCCCGAAATTACGCTTAATATTTAGAAATTTGAAAATGTATCTGTGAATACTAGACGTCAAGACAAAAAAAATTCAGTTTGAAAAATTAAATTTGCTTCAAAAGATTTCGAGATATCGTATTTTAAAAATAACGCTCAAAACCTTTAAAAAGTCAATTTTAGGCCTTTTCAGGGCCTCTATCTCAGGCCCTATGAGACCTACGGGGCTATAATTCTCAGGAAAATATTTTTTTATGAGGTACAATAACATACTAAAATTTAGTACAAATCCGAGGACCTCGCCCACAAAACTCGGCGAAATCGTTTGGAATTGCTCTTTTATAAAGCCAGTCTATCCTCTGATTATAGATTTATAGATATACAGTTTGTATATCTAGTAGTATCATATATATATATATATATATATATATATATATATATATATATATATATATATATATATATATGATAAGGAAGAAGGGGTTGAAGTTATTGGGTATGCAGCTGATTGAAAGCCAAGTGATACTCTGTTCAACAAATCATTATATTTCGACAATTTTTATTGTCATCATCAGATGAGAGCTACAAATATTTAAACATGGTACATTTTTTTATAATACAATTTCTTTGTTAATTATGTCTTACTTGATTGAGGTTAGTGGCAATGATCTTCAACATCAAGTACTTTGCAGTATGAGACCGTGTGGGTTACAGCTTTAGTTGGTACTATATCCATTGAATTATTATAAGTATTGTATAATTTACTATCACAATAATAAAAGGACGAACACAATACACTTTAAAATCAAAACAAAAACGTTTGTTAATCGACTGTCATTAAGGTTAAGTACCAGAATATCAAATATCAAATGTTGCTATTTTATGCGAGAAAATAATTAGTTCCATGTCACTAATGTCACAGAGGCTTATTTAATTGAAGTTTACTATACCGGTTGTCTCTTAGTTTTGAAATTTATTATTATATTTTATGTTATGTTAGTTATTTATTTAGGATGTGTGTTAATTTATGTTGTTTTTCCAGATTTAGTAAATAAGCGTAAATTTCACTCAGATGCTCGACATCTGATTTCTTATTTATCAAGTAATCAGTTTGGGTGATAAATGCCATCTCAAGGAAGAGTCTTTTGTTGAGGTTATTTTCCATTGCAAGGATCTTTGTTTCATTATAGTTGATTATATGTTGTTCGTCATGTACGTGTTTTGCAAGGGAGCATATATCAGGGTATAGTCTACTGTCACTTTTATGTGATGCAATACGGCCTTTAAGATGTCTATTTGTCTGTGCAATGTATTGTTTGTTGCAACTTGCACAAGGAATACAATAGACGATATTCGATAACTGGTCTGTAGGTGTTTTGTCTTTGATCTTAGTGAAAATGGAACCGATTGTTAGAACTGTGTAATTGGCTATTTTTATATTCTCGTCAACTGATTTAAAAATTCGTGTAAGTTTCGGTATTAAGTCTTGTATGAACGGTAATTTAAAGTATTTACGTGGGGTTAATATAGCGTCGGTTGTGTCTATTGTGGGATTAATGTTTTGTGGTATGTGAACAGGGTTGGTTTGTGTCCCGGGTAATGTATCATTAGTTGTGTTAAATAGTAGTTTAGTAATTAGTGTGTTTGGGTATGAGTTGTCTAGGAAGAGCTGACGAATGAGTTTAAAGTTTTTATTATGGAACGACTGATCTGAAATTTGTAAGATTCTATTTTTCATTTGTTTTATAAGATTGATTTTTGTATTGTGCTTATGATATGACCAGTAGTTAATATATCTTCCGGAGCTAATGGGTTTCCTGTACCAATCTGTTATTATTACGTTGTTATTGCTGCGTATTAGTTTGGTGTCGAGGAATGGAACTGATTGGTGTTTGTCTTCTGTTTCCACTGTAAATTGCATATGTGGGTCGAAATCGTTAAGGATGTATAAAAGTTCATTTATCATATCTTTTGGTAGGGCTAAGATTATATCGTCGACATATTTCTTTAGGAAGGTTATTCTGAATGGAAGAACAGGAATGACTGTATCTAAAAGGTCGTCCATAACATATGAGGCCAGAATAGAACTCACACAACCCTCCATGGGGGTGCCTATTTTTTGTTTATATATTTTGTTGTTAAATGAGAAATATGTGTTAAATAGAAAGCTGACTAGTGCTAAGAAGGTATCTTTATTAATTTTACAATGTTTGGTTATTGGGTCATTTTTGATATCTCGAATTTCCTAAAACTGTTATCCGGTAAGTGATTTTTTAATACATTATAGCCTTATTCTTTAACAATATCGCTGTAATAATATTGTTGCTAAACATGTAAATTTTAATTGTATACCCGGTGTATCAATCAAACTGTGTTTTTTTCTCAAAGTTCACCACACCTTGTGGAATATTCTAGCATTTATAAAATACTGAAATTAAAAAGTTAGGTAGTTTAACAACTAAGCATCTTTTTCATCAATACAGGGTGTTTTTAAATAGGTATGACAATTTCCTTTATAAACGTACGTCCGCAAATGCTTCGTTTCCGAGATAGGGAGTGATGAAATTTTTCTTACAAACTGACGATTTAAGGCCCATTTATACATACCCGGGCCGTGTCCGTTCCGGGTCAGTGCCGAGTCCGGGTATTTTTAATGCAATATTTACATACAACCGGGTTGTGGCAGTGTGCGTACCGGGCCGAATAAGAGAGGAAAACGATATTACATATCTCTGTGTAAAGGATAGTTGAAAATATTTAGGCTTGGATAGAAGATCTCAACTTACAATAACTATTGCTTGCTTGTTTTCCAGCAGTTGCGTTCACAAAACAATAAAATCGTGTTTATACAAGTCCCTGCGATCCGTGTCATTTTCGTGCATCGCCAGTGCCGACAGCAAAATATCGGCTGGGATTAATTTCAGACCGGGCCCGGACAGGCCCCGTCCGGGAAACGCCGATGTATAAATATACTCATAAGAGTACATATTGTTTGTTTTTTGGACCGGGCCCTGTCTTAACACGGAACGGACACGGCCCTGATATGTATAAATGGGCCTTTATTTATTGCTTTAAAACCGGTTGAGAGATGCAAATGGCATTTGGTGGGTTTTAAGACGTGGTTATTGCGCATTTTTTGACATAAAATTAAGAATATTATGATCACCTTTGGCTCACATACGGGTCATTTAAAACCCACTAAATATCATTTGCTTATCTCAACTGGTTTTAGAGCAATAAATAAATCGTCAGTTTGTAAGAAAAATTTCAACACCCTCTGTCGTTATTTTTTCATGCAGAATTACCCCTTAAAGTTTGCCATACTTATTTAAAAACACCCTGTGCCTGTATTGATGAAAAACTTACGTGCTTAGTTGTTAAAGTACCTAACTTTTTATGGACCAACATAAGCGAATGAGTCAAAAAACGGAATGTTGAGAAAACATGAGGCTACGGTTGGGTTTTAATTTCAGTATTTTATAAATGCTAGAATATTCCCCAGGGTGATGCAAACTTTGAGAAAAAAACACAATTTGATTGGTACTCCCAGTATTCAATGGTTTTATTTAGCATTCAAAATTTACCTGTTTAGCAACAATATTAGGACAGCGATATTGTTAAAGAATAAAGAATAAGGCTATAACATATTAAAAAAATCACTTAAATCGGACAACAGTGTTAGGAAATTCGAGACATCAAAAATTACCAATTTTTAAGGTAGGGGGTTATTTTTGCCGGTGAGCTACAAGCTTAGTGGTAAATTCGAGCGACAGTTTGTCCTTGTATTAATTTCTACTGTCCTTGTTGTCAGGTGCTTTAAAGGAACTAATCTTGTCCAAAGTTATTCCCAAATATTTTGAGTATTTGTTCTGGTTTACTATGTTGTTTTTAAACTGAACTTTTAGTTCGTTAGAGAGTATTTTATTTTTCAGATGGAAACAATACACCGTTGTCTTCGTGAGGCTGGGTTGCAACATACATCAACGAAAGTATTCTTTCAAGATATTCAAATCATCAGATAATGTGGCTATTACTCAGCTGTCATGAGAATGACACATACCTTCATTTTCTTGACACTATTACAGGATATCAAAAATATTATAAGGTTAGAGAGTAGGGAGTAAAGTTAGTTCGCCTTTTGGTGGTGCATCCAGAATTGCGGACCTGAATGTGAACTAAATGATCTAGCAACTAATAGCAACCAGACAATTATCAAATAATGTAACTAAAGGTGAAGAGTAACTAGGAATTAAATTTGTATCTAATACTGTATGGAAAATAACAACATATGCGAAAGAACCTTATTTAATCTCAATATTTAAACAACGATTTAACGAAGATACATCGAACCGAAATGGATAATACCTCGTTGAGTTCTGTACCCAAAATTTGTTGAGAATAAACAACACGTTTTTCCGCACAAACCCCAACACAAATACACGTGGCAAAACACGCAAAGCCAACAATCAACAATAGACTATATAATTACAAATAGAGAAATAATACCTAAACAAACACTAGACGTAAGAGCATTAATATCGCCCAATATCGGATCAGACCATAAAATGGTGTTTGAAAAATTTTTGCTCAAAATACCACAAAACAAGAAAAAGCCACCCAAGTACTTCGAAAAACTAAACATTCTTTGTCTCTAGAGAACCAAAACACAAAATGGCTGTATAAAAGAAGTTTAGAACAAAGATTTTAGATAAACCCAGTAACAACAGGTGAAGGAGTAAATGAGACATGGGCAAAAATAGAATATAATATAATACAAGCCGCAAAGGAAAGCATAGGGGTCAGAAAAATTATCCTGAATGCAACAAAAATATCAAAGCCCTGGTTCAGTACTGAAATAAGAGATCTAGCGTATGATAAGAGGAAAGCATACCTACAATACTGCACTAACAAAACACCAAACAATTACCAACAATACAGAGACACAAGAAATGACATTAATTCTAAGAGAAGAAATATAAAAAGGGAATATTGGACACGCTTTACCAAAGAAATGGAACATGATTTGTATGGGGCGCAAAGAAAAGTTTGGAAAATACTAAAAAATAGGAAAAAACCCATTAACGAATATAGAAGTTTAAATAAAATAGAAACAGAACAATGGACCGCCTTTATAGAAGAATTATATAAGGAAGATACTAGTACCTGAAGGAGAGGAAGAAACAGGAAATGAAGACGAATCCAACATAGACCCAGAACTAGAAATCACAAAAGAAGAAATAAGGAATAACATACGTAAACTAAAAAACAGAAAAGCACCAGGACCCGATGGGATACCAAATGAACTCCTGAAATACGGAGGAGAAACCTTAATCGAAAACATAGAGATCCTCTTTCAAGAAATAATATGTAGCCAGCATGTACCAGACCAGTGGAGGACGAGTATAACAATACCTATACATAAGAGAGGAAACAGCAAAGACCCTAGCAACTACCGTACCATCACCTTGCTAAGCACAACTCTTAAACTCTTAAAAAAAATACTTGACAATAAAATAAATGAAGAATACACAATTAGTGAGGAACAACAAGGTTTTCGGAAGAATAGGTCCACAATAGACGCCATATTCATAGCCAGACAAATTGCTGAGAAAGCACTGGAATATAATAAACATGCATTTATAGATCTGACTAAGGCCTTCGAGTGTGTACGATTGGAAGATGCGCTAAGATTGCTAAAGGAGAAAAATGAGCCCAACAAGATGATAAGGATAATTAAAGACATTAATACGAAGAACAAAACCAGAATAAAAGTCGAGAATGAACTAACATCGGAAGTAGAAATCAACTCGGGAATCAGACAAGCGGATAGCTTGAGCCCATTGCTTTTTAATTTAGTCATGGACAAAATCATAGAAAACATTAAAGGTACTGTAAAAGGATATAAGATGGCGGAAAAACAAATAAAAATCCTCTGTTATGCTGACGACGTAATCTTAATCTCCGATAACGAGGATAACCTACAGCGAATGGCACAAACTTTCAATACATTAGCGAAGAACTACGACATGAAAATATCAACAGCCAAGACAAAATCCCCGGTAGTGTCAAGGGAACCCATAAGATGCAAATTAGTAACTAGCAACGAACTAATTGAACAAGTCTCGAGATTCCAATATCTGGGAATCGAAATATGTAGTTATGGAGATCTTAAAGAGAGCGTCCGAAAGCAAGCAAATAAAGCCAATTACGTGTCAGGATGTCTGAGGGATGTTATCTGGAGGAACAAAGATATGAGGCTGGAAGGGAAAGTACGCATATACAAATCATGTGTAAGACCGATCATGACGTATGCGATAGAAACAAGATGTGACACAGCAGAAACCAAGAGGATACTGTGAACATCAGAAATTAGAACGCTGTGGTCAATAACTGGGAAAACACTGAGAGACAGAATACCGAATGACAGAATAAGAGATCTCTGTAACATAAAAGATATACATAGTACGGTGGGGAAGACAGAGACGACGAGAGTGGAATCAGCATGTGACGAGAATGGACAGCGAGAGAATAGCCCGTATAGCCAGGGATTCGAAGCCAACAGGCAAGAGACCAATAGGAAGGCCCTTTAAAAGGTGGCGAGATAGCTGGCAGTCAACATCACAGCTACGAATACAAGCTCAAAATCGGTAAGGAACAGGCCAAGAGGCCTATTATAAGAAGAAGAAGAAGAATCTCAATAGACGGAAAATGAAGAAAACATGCAGCTAAATGAAGATATTGCATGGAAAGATAAAATCTGTAGGAAAATAAACATCCATCGGACAATAAAAATATAGGAAGACAAAACAATCATTTCTTATCAATCTTAATTTTAATTAACCAAAGATGATAGTTCTTAAAGAAATTAAAACCAATCAACAAGTAAATATAGTCAATTAGCACAGTTCGGGAATTGTAACGGTCCACCCGTTATAATATCATTTTTAGCTCTTTAATTATTTTTATAATTATTTTCTCTTGACCTCCCAATTAATTTCTGTAACTTTCTCGTGAAGGACCACTTACGTGACGTCACACGTCGGCGTCTACTGAACATATTGTCGAATCGTTCGTTGACATTTAATTCATGTTCTGTGGTCGTTTGAGGTTCTCCTCTTTGAAGCAGAGAGGAATGACTCGACACTTGGCTAGTGGCTGTGAGGTTTATAGTTGGTACCATAAAATGGCGGATGATTCACATCTAAATTATTTTATTTAACATCCAGTTTTTAAAGTAAAGTTAAAGGTTACAAAGTTACCACAAATGGTTTTCTGCAGTAGGGAGACAGTGGGTAAAACAACTCCTCTTGGAATCGGAATAAAAATCACCGGTAAAAAAAATTTTTTTTTTATAATAATTTTGTTAGTCATTTTTTTATGGAATATTAGTTTCATTGTTAAATTTCCTTAGTGAACCCATTAAGTGAAGTATGTAGATTATTTCGATTTTATTTAATTTTCATTCAAGGGAAATTATAAGTATATTAATATGTCTTTGGTTTTACATAACCAAACATTTCTGAAGTCCTCAAGTAATATTGAACATAATTATCATTACTTCGCTGTAGGTTTTAAACTGATTGGGCATCCAATATTTTTATAAATTGTCAAATAACTATCTTTTGCCTGGTTTCATACCATTTCATTAAGGTATATAATATGTGTGTAGATGGCTATTATTATATTAATATCATATTCTCTCAGATAAATCATATTCTATGTTCCAATTTCAAATTCAATGTCATTATTTGTTCATATCTTCACACACAAAATAGTTCAAGGTTACCTGAGATTAGTTTTTGTTCCATTTGATGGTCGTTTTTTCTGTATTATTTTTTCTTCTAAAAAGTTTCCTTATTTATTTCTTCTCTTTACTTTGTGCTCATGTTTATGGGAAATAAAACTGGGAATGTTTTTTTAGCCATTTTGGAGAAACCACAATGTGAAGTCGTAACCCCTTTGACCACCTAGGGAAACCATTACAGCCAGTCAAGTCACTCTGGGAGTATGTCATTTGGGAAGCACTTGGGGCGTTCCTGCTCCTGATTTTCGTTCTACACCTGGACATATAGGAGGTACCGTTTCGTACCACCCAGGTGCTCATTTTGGGTTGCAGTAGCGGACTTTTTAGGAGTCATTTGGATTTGTTTGGGAACATTTAAGGTTGTGTGGATTTGAGTAACTATAGTGTTTATTTTTCAGACATTTGGTTAATGCACTATGTTTGTTAATATTTTTTTTTCCAATTTAGCTTACCCTTGGTTTTTATTATAATATATTTGAATATTAGTGTATTTGGTTCCCAAACAATTGTATCTATGGTAAGTAACTTGTGTGCACAAGGTAATCAGGCCTAGAAAATTAGGGTTTTATACTTTATTATTGGTTTGATATTTATTTTGTAATATTACTTGCTTGTTTCCCAAATATTTATTTTTGTACTCAGTATTTGAAAAGCTTTTAAATGAGGTGTCACATGATATACTTTCCCATTTAAAAAAATCAAAGTTATGCCTGTCACCTGAAGAGAGATCGCGTAAAGTTCGAAACATTGGTCGAAAATCGACCTGTCCGAGCGTTTTTCTTATGTGCTAAAAATAAATAAGTTAATAAGGGGAGGTAACACTTATTCCAGCGTACTGTATAAATAAATTGTTATATAATTCGGAATACTAAAAGACTTTTTTAAATAGAATTTACAAGTTTTAATAATATTTAATTAATTTTAAGCCGCTTTAGTATAATGATACAAATTTCGGCAGGGCGTGTATTTGCGTAACAAACATGGCGCGTGTCATGACGTGTTAATTTACGCAGTTTTATTTTGTTAAAATACTTCCCGTGAATTCATGTTTGTATACAAAATTAATATTAGACCAGTAAGGATCTGCGAAAAAACGTATATTTTTGGATGTGAGAGGTGGCATTCGGATTTTTGCAGATAAAGTTAGGTGACACCTTCAGTAATAATAATTGACTTATGTTCCTTCTCAAATATGCCCGGAAAATTAATAAAAAAATTAAAATATTTAAAAATTTCGAAAAACATCGATTTTTTCTCTTTCTTTGCTTATAACTTTAAAACGATTCGTTTTGGAACAAAGTCGTAGAGAAATAAAATAAAGATAATTGAATTTTGAATGATATACGACTGGAGAAAATGTCTTAAGATATTACCTTTTCTGCAATATAGCAATAAATACAAAATAAGGGGGCAAAATAAGTCTGTTGTTATTCAATATTTTTTAACCACTTTGGTGGCACCTAGAACCTTAGTAATTCGCTTAGGAAATTCTTTGTAACATACTTAAATCGTGTACCAAATTTCATTAAAATCGACCAAATAAATTTGCAATCTAAATGTTTCTAAAAAAGTTCAAATTTTTTAAAATCTTTCTGAACGAAAAGTAAACCATTTAGAAGTTGGCTAATTTTTTTACATTATAAAGAGGTACTCTACCTATCTAATACACTTTACATAATCAAAATCGGATTATTTAAGGGGCCAGTAATGTTTTAAATTTATAAACAATTTTTTGGCTTATAAACAAATAGCCTTGTTTAATAATAAAAAATTAATTTTTAGCAATGCAAATAATTAAAACCGGTATAATTTGACTTAAACTTTCAAATGCTGTCATCAGAATTGCTATTTTATTTTTTAATCAAACTTTATTCGCGTTCAAAAATTGCAATTTCTCGATTTTTTGAAAGTTCCACCATGTTTATCTCGAAAACTATGCATCCTACGAAAAAACTTGTAAGAACATTTTTTGCTTAAAATTACCCAAGAAATACAAAAAAAAATGTTTTATTTTGCGAAAAACCGATTTCATGTAATTCCTCAAGTCCTTTGTTTATAACAATCTTATCGATATCCAGATCAACTGTTACCCAAAAAATTCTTGTTCTATGGGTCAAAATACATAAAAAAACTTGGGTAAGTCCATCTAAATAAAGGAGCCCGTAGCACCCCCTCCTGGTCACAGCACTAATTTGTTTATAAGCCAAAAAATTGTTTATAACTTTAAAACATTGCTGAGGCTGCTTAAATAATCTGATTTCAATTCTGTAAAGTGCATTAGATAGGTGGAGTACTTCTTTATATGCAAAAAAAATTGACAAATCTTTGTATGTTCTAGTTTTTGTTGTGCAAGATTTTAAAAAATTTTAATTAAAAAAAAAGTTTAGATTGCAAAATTATTATGCAAAATCTAGTAAATCAATTTTAATGAAATTTAGTGTACGGTTTTATCACATTACAAAAAGCGAATTAGGAAGGTTCCAAGTGTAACCTAAGTGATGGAAAATCATTCAATAAGGACAGGCTTGTTTTGCCCCCTTATTTTATATTTATTGCTATTTTGAAGCAATGGTGATAAATTAAGACATTTTTAACCAATCGCATCTGATAGAAAATTTAATTATCTTTGTTTTATTTTTATAGGACTTTGTTCTAAAATGAATAGTTTTTAACTTAGTTTAAAAGCAAAAAAAGTAGAAAAAAAAACGAAATTTTTTGAAATTTTTAAATATTTTATTTTTTTTTATTAATGTTCCGAGCATATTTGCGAAGGAGCATAAATCAATTATTATTAACGAAGTTATCACCTAACTTTATCCTCAAAAATCTGAATGCCACCTCTCACATCCACCTAAAAACAGATCCTTACTAGTCTATATTGGCTATGAGCACGAGTGCTTTGATATAGGTATAATAATTTGTAACCACTTCTAAACGGTCCAAACTAACTTCGGAAAAAAAAATAATAAAATTATTTCCACAGTTCCAACTGTCTACATTTACTAGTAGACAGTTGGAACTGGGATTACGAACAGATTATAATAAATAATATTGGCGCTAGATCTAAATAATCACTAAACAATCAACAAACGGGAAAAATGTATACTTAGTAATGTTATTTTTGTCAAAATTCTAATTGATTTGTTAAAAAATTATTTTGTGAAATTCTATCCCAATATTTATAATCTACTTATCGTTATATACGCCCACTCTTTGTAAACTTTCTGCAGCTTTCATGCAGATGAGATATTTCCCAAGGTCGAATTAGATTTTATTGAGTAAACTGTATTAAATTGTCAGTTTTACGCGCATCGCTTCGTGTTTGTATCTTTATACACGGTTCTTTTAGTGGAAAATGAATACTAATCTCTACCTATTTTGTTAGATATAATCGAAGTTTTGTCGGAAGAAGATTACAGCCCAATTTGTATCGAATTATGTTGCTTATGAATGCTACTCTAAAGAAGCCTCATGATTTCTGTTAAAAAAAGGGGTTTACTCATTATATGGGCCAAATACTATTGTAATGATGAGCATAATATATAGGGTGTTTGATTGGGAAAGTAACATACGTTAATTGTAAAAAGGGGACACTTAGGCGGTCTCAAAAATACCATAATGGGTTTTACTTCATGGATAACAAAGTTACTGGGCGTGTTTTATCTATTTTGCCATTTTCTTATTTAGTTCATAACTTTTTAACCACACTATATATTTAATTTATATTTGGCACGCGAATATTCTTTAAGGTTGAAAATATACGGGTAAAGAGAGAGGCCCTTTAAAATGATACAGTCATAAAAAAATTAACAAAAATTGTTTTAAATAACATGGATGTTATAAATAATACATGATTATGCACCGGGTACCATTTGACCCTCACATGAGTTGGACACATCCTGAGGTTCAGCTACCTTACATCTTGAACGGCCGATGGCAACCTTGCATGGTTAAGAAACTCATTAATCACCAGGAATGGATGGTATAACAAGGTGATTCATTAAGAATATCCAATCTCTGAATTGTAGATTCTGTACCTCAAAATATTAAGATTTAAATAACTTAAATAAAATGTATGTAAAATGTTTACTACTCTTGATTCGTAACGATAAATTATTAGTTTTCAGATACTTGAAGTTGAAAGTTAAGCGGCACAATTCTACATTAATCAAAATAACTGTGTCGTTACATGTTTAACTTCAAATATCTCGAAAACTAATGACTTTATCCTTACGAGTGAAGAGTATATTATTTATAGAGAGAGTATCGGTGAATTGAAAAATTGCGCTAAAATATCAATTACGCCAGTGGCGCAGAATTTGGTAAGGTTTCATAATTCACTGTTCCCTGTCGTACACCTCCGACATTAGCCAGAAACGTTTATTAAACATAATTTAGTAGAATGTACAATACTTATACTTTTTGCCAAGCGTGACAAGGATATGTCAAATAGTGTTAAAGTACTAGATATAAATAATACTTAAATCATTAAATAAAACACCCTAAAGCGTAAGGAGCCACATTTTATTTAAGTGATTTAGGTACAATCTTAATATTTTAAGGTCTAGAATCTACAACTTAGAGATTGGACATTATTATATGAATAACCTTGTATATCCCGTGTTATTACAAAAGAGACCGGAATCTTTATAGTTTAGAATATGTATTGTACACCAAAGTAGTTGCAGCCTTTGGGTACATACCTAAATCATGAAGAGAAATTAGATTAACTTTTTTTCTAAGTCAGGAACACGAGCATGGCAAAAGGTAAAGTCTTTAAGAGCAATAAGTCTAATGTCGTTCCTACAGAAGACATAAGAGAAACTGCTTGACAGGTAATCAGGGATAAAATATTGATAAACACATCAATACAAGAACAACATGCCTATAGAACATTAAATGCAACCGAGACAGCACTCCAGACTCGTAGAAAAAAAAAAAGAGAAAACAATTGAAAATAAAAAGGTGACGCTGGAAACCTTTTTGGATATAGAGTAGGCTTTCGACAATACATCTATAATATCGATAACCAATGCCCTGAGACGTAAATGCGTTGAGGATATTTGTTTGAACTGGATAGAATCTTTGCTCAGGAATAAAGTGGAGAGACAGTATGTAGAATTTATTTTATTGTGTCTAGAATTTCTTTTATTTTCATCAATTCTACTTTTAAATGATATTATCCGAACCCGATTTTTTGTTTTTAACACGTTCGTTACTATATTTCTTGCTGTAAATGAGATAACGTTACATTAACTAAGGAGCTTCTTTTTTAATTAATTGACACAATAATATTATTTGCATATTATATTATTTTCTATTTGCAATGTTACTGAATTAAAAACGATTTTTAATTATTTAAGATACTAGGCTACTTTAGTTTCCCGGAAAAATAAATGAATTAATTATTTCCATTAAAATGTTATTAAATTTTACTATTATTTCGTTAGAAATATTTAAATTTTAATCATTAATACGTATTATTTATATAGATATCTACATAATATTAATTATAAATTAAACCTCCAAATGTGATATAAAATACAAAACGACTTATTTTTTAAGAAATTTGTACACTCTTTAAATAAATGGTTTTAAAATAAATTGTGAATGGAATCGTTTCGTTTATTACAAGAATAATTAATAATAATTATTATAAATTTATAAAAACAATATACATTGATCAATACAATTTAAATATTTCGTACGAAATACTAGTACAATTATTCAAATTTTTGATGAAGAAAACTAACTAATTGATTTTTCCAGAATTTTCCCATTTTTCTGGGAGGTTCTTAATATTTTATTAAACTACCATGATTTAAAAAAAAATAAGCTTCCGTGTCCCATAGAAACCGAAATAATGCAAATTTTTTCAGGGCCCTCCAATTTGAAGTTCCATTGTAAAAAAACTGGAGCTCACACAGGCGGTATTTTACGAGTAACATCCCTTTGAGTGGTCATACCTTTTTACTCTTTCTCGGTATACGGTATTTATAAAATGAGTTACCAAATTTAGATCTGCTGATCCGTTTATAATATGTTCAATTTTCAACTTTCAGCTTCAGTTTTCAGCATCATGTTCATAAAAAATGCATATATAATTAAAAAAAATTGCCATTTTGGTTCCTATTAGTCATAGCTGGTATTTCAGTATTTTTTTTATCATCTTTACAGTGAGCCAACTTACAAGCGCGTGACATAAAAATATCAAACTTTTTATAAATGTTTGTAAGCTGAAAATCAGTCCTTTTTCAAAAGGTATTTTTAGTAACAAATTTTGATGAGATTTTGAAATTTTTTTATAATATCTTAAAATTAAATCCTCAAAGAATCGATTACGATTTGTTAAATATCTCTATATCTAGAGTCACTGTTTGGGCAAGTACAGTTTGTTTAAATAATCGCTGTACGGGATAAACAAATTAAATAATAAACAAACTATTTGGTCTTTATAGCTGAGATTTATCAGTCTTAAATAAATCATTAATTGCCATAATTTTAAGTAGTTGCATTACCTGTTATTATGCAAAAAACAAAATTTAGGTAGATATTACTTCAAAAATACTTCAAAAATAATATATTACTTTTTTTTGAATAACTTCAGTCAACTGTTTATGTATTTTAATTTAGAAACTCGCAAATTAAAAAAATTTTTAAGATCTTTAATTTTTATTGAATCATTTTTCACTTTTATGCTTGTTTAAAAAAAAACAAAATTAGCTGTAAATCGTCAGCTGTATTTTGTTCTTTCCCGGCCTACAGAATATTTAGTAACCTAATTAATAAATATATTTAATTCAAAAATAATAGTGTTAGAAGATCAAAAAATTTGACAGGTTGAAATTTGGTTTACATTTTACAAATTATTTCTTTATTGTCATTTTTCTGAAAGTAATTTGAAAAATTTTAAAAATTTTTGTACTATGTAATTTTTTTCCTCTTAAATAAGCCATAACTTATAATTCGGTTTATATTAGTAAATCCTGTAGTAAAAGTAATGGTATATGATATGAAATTGTAATCTAAATTTAATTAAAATAGAAATTGTATAACATGGTGATATAAACGGTAGAATCAGTACCATAAAACTTAAAGCTAGAGATAAACTGTAGAATATCCCATAGTTTATGGGATGTTTTTATGTCAAACCAATACATGTATTATATCTCAGTCTCTCATCGTCTCAGATTTAGCATAAAAAGCAATATTTGCCGATAAAAACTCGGTTCTTCTTCAATAAGTATAGTAATTTATTCGTTAGATGATTCAATGTAAATTAATCATGCTATAATAATAGGCCAACCTAAGGTGATCTATAGCCAAAATACCTTTTATGTAGGCATATTATCTCCCCTCGGATCTTGTTTGTGAACCGAAAGAATCGATCTCGGAGATACCTACATTGACCTAGATTCACTACCTCTAATACATCTGGGGACAACGTAGCGACAAATAAACAATTGTCACCCATAGACTGGCCCACGGAATAGACAGTAAAACGTTCTTACGAATAGTTTTCATGTTTGATCATAAATACACTTTAATTTTATGTAAATTGCACTTTCAAAACATTGCGCAAGAATTTCACAAGCTTTCGTTTTTTTAAGTCACGTTCAATCTAATCCTTCGTTGTCTCGAACCGACAGAAGGGTGAAATATCTCCACACCTCGATTTTTCTTACTTTTGAATATCATTTGAAGAGGCTCAATTTTATAGCAAATTTTAGTCCAGACAAATACGATATTCACGTTACTTTGACCCATTTGAGGGTCAAATGGAATCTGAGAATCGGATGAATATCGATAACCCAAACCTCTATATTTCCTGAAAGGATTCGGCAGACTTTTTAAATTAGTAACAATTTACCTAAGAAAAATGCACCACTAAAAGAACTTTCGTGTACCAGTAAAAAGTAAACCATTTTGAATGGTTTTTAGGTAATTATTTTATGTATAAATCGCTAAAGTGTTAAAATGACGATTTTTGAATGTTGATTAACCAATTTATTGCTTAGAAAACTATAAGAAATCTACCTAAGAAATCTACCTTAGAATTTTCAGTAACTGTTAATAACTTTGTTATTGTTAATAACTAAAATTTAAAAACCAAAATAATTGGGTATTATCATTATAATACCCAAATTTCCGATTATTAAACTTCTCCAAGGAACTAACGCCCCACATTAAAAATTGGTTATTTTTAATGTCTCCAATTTCCTAAAGCTGTTGTCCGATTTAAGTGATTTTTTTTAAGCCTTATATAGCCTTGTATAGCCTTATTCTTTAACAATATCGCTGTAATAATATTGTTGCTAGACAGGTAAATTGTCATTGTATACCGGGTGTACCAATCAAACCGTGATTTTTTCTCAAAGTTTGCGTAACCGTGTGAGATATTCTAGCACTAGCATTTATAAAATACTGAAACTAAAACAAAACTATAGCCTAATGTTTTTTTAACATTCTGCGGTTTGATTCATTTGCTTATGTTGGATAATAAAAAAGGTTAGGTACTTTTTTAATTTTAAACAATTAAACATGCAAAATTGTCCGGCACCTTCGCCATACTTTCAAAAAAACCGAAATGCTTGAAAGTTTGGCGAAGGTGCTAGGTAAGAAGAGATAGTGTATTTAAATTTTTTTAACATCTACCTTTGTTTTTTTCATCAATACAAGGTGTTTTTAAATAAGTATGTTAAACTTTAAGAGGTAGTTCTGAATGGAAAAATAATGACAGTTTGCTTTATAAACGTATGTTCGCAAATGCTTTTTTCCGAGATAGGGGGTGCTGAAATTTTTCTTACAAACTGTCGATTTATTTATTGCTCTAAAACCGATTAAGATATTGCACACCTAGTTCAATAGTGCCACAAGTGCAAAACACAATATTCTCGAGAAATGAGCAAAACGTTCTGTAGTAAATGCGTTATGCCCTGTAAATAATTTATTTTGAGAGTGACTGCCTTCAAAATTACAATTTAGGTAGTAAAGCATACATTTATTGGCTGGATCTTATTACAATTTATTAAAAATAAAACATTATTGTTTTGATAGTCATGGCGATATTGCATTGTGACGAAAGTCATTTATAAAACAATACTTAGGAGATACGGCGGCAATATATTACAATACAATTAATTGTATTATAATACAATTAAGAATTTTATGTTCACCATTGGCGCACATAAGGATCATATTACCCGTATGTGTGCCAATGGTGAATATAAAATTCCTAATTGTATATAAACAATGCGCAATAACTACCTCTTAAAACCCACGAAATTCCAGTTGCAAATGTTGAAAATTTTCAACAGCCCCTATCTCGGAAACGAAGAATTTGCAGAGATACGTTTATAACGCAAACTATCATTATTTTTTCATGCAGAATTACCCTTTAAAGTTTGCCATAATTATTTAAAAACACACTGTTTTCACAAAAAACAAGGCTAGTTGTTAAAGTATATAACTTTTTTTATTATCCAACATAACAGAATGAATCAAAAAACAGAATGTTAACAAAAAAATGAGGCTATAGTTTTAATTTCAGTATTTTATAAATGCTACAATATTCCACAGGGTCACGAGAATTTTGAGAAAAAATCACAGTTTGGTTGGTACACCCAGTATACAATAACAATTTACCTATCTAGCAACAATATTATTGCACCGATAGTTTTAGAGAATAAGGCTATAACATATTAAAATATTACTTAAATCGGACAACAGGTTTAGGAAATTCGAGGCGTCAAAAATAACTAATTTTTAAGGTGTTCCGTTAATTTCTTGTAAAAATGTGTTTAGGTTATAGGTTTATTTTTTACGGTAGTTATAGGGCTTTTCATTCACAGTAATTTGTTTCGAGCTTCTGTCATATGTCGTATAATCCGTGTATATTAATATTATACACAGATTATACAACATATGACAGAAGCTGGAAACAAATGACAATCGATGAAAAGACCTATTAACATTTATGGAATATTATGAATTGTTAGGTTGTTTACAGTTTTCTAAGCAAAAAATTAATAAATCAACATTAAAAAATCGCCATTTTAAAGCTTTAAACATGCTTTATCCAACAATTACTTCCAAATTTTTTCAAAATGCTTTATTTTTACTGGTAGACGAAAGTTGCATGGTATATTTTTGGTCTAAAAATGTTAATAACTTAAAAAGTCCACCGAACCCATTAAAGGAGACATGAGGTTTTGGGGGTCATACTTTTTTACCTTATTTCTCTGGACTAATTATACGAGGGTATTTCGGAAAGAATCCCTATTCCTCTGACAAAGAGTGAGACGTGTTGGGACGAATCTGGCAACATTGCCTTACACAATAACTCTCCCTCTCTTATCCCACCTGTTTCGTCTTACTGCATTGCTCAGTGTCGGCCTAGTAGCCTTCGAAGTTTGATGTCTCCGTCGCTGTTACATTACTGTTATGTCTTTTACATACAAAACAGATTTCACCAGTTAATCGAAGTTAATGGATAAAAGTGCATACCTGTTTAACATGTTCCCAAATGGTATATAGAGAATTCAGTGAAGACCGAACGGAAATTCACGATAAATCTGAAGACCTTCCGCTCAGGTCTTCACTGAATGCTCTACACCATTTGCGAACATGTACAGGTATGCACTTTTACCCATAAACTTCACTTAACTGACGATGAATCTCAATAGGTGAAATTCATTTTGCATTTAAAAGACATAATGAATTTCACATTGGCGGCAACAGCGACTGGGATCTCCATCTTCGAAGGCTGCTAAACCCACACTTAATAATGCATCAAGGCTAAATTGGTGGGGAAAGAGAGAGGGAGAGTTGATGTATGGCTATAAGGCAGTGTTGCCAGATTTCTCCCAGCACGTCGCACTCTTTCTCAGCGGCGTACATAGAGAACCTTTTTTTACGAATGACGCCCGTAATATGTTTCTATACATTTGGAGACTAACGTAGAAATCTTAGCTCTATTTTTACAATAAAGCTAATAGTGTTAAGAAACTAATACTTATGACATATTCGCCTCTAATAAAAATTGACCTTTGGCAAACTGGGTGGAATGCTGAATAACTTAATATGATTAACTTAGCTAGGATATTTATCTAATCACATAATAACGAAAGTTATTTGAATTTTAGTACAACAGTAAAAGCTGCTGTTCACAAAAAAATAAAAGTACTGTTTTTGTCTAAAATTATCGGCTTTAAGTTGGTTAGTAAAAATTATACCTGCATGTTATATTTTATCAGGTTATACAGGGTATTTCATTGGGAAAGGGCAAATACTTAAATGGTGAATATGTCACTGAGGTGGTTCTAGATATACCACATTTATTGGGTCTAACATATTTTATTACATATTTTATAACAGAGTTACAGGGTGTTTTATCCATTTTGCTAATTTTTTATGAATCCATAACTTTAGAACCACCCTGTATACTTTTATGATATTTGGTATACATATGTCTCATTCAGAAATCAAACGATCCACTTTCTAATCACAAGAAAAATTCAGGTCCGGATTACCAAAAAAATATAAAGTTTATAAAATACACACTGGGTTGGTCTACAGCTACAAAACTGAAAATCAATGCAGTTGTTAACACTTATTTAGTATTTTCAAATTGACTATTGATACAATAACTTCAATAATTTATTATTAAATGTTAATAATAGCTGCCTTTTAATCTCAGAGTTCTTAAAAAGTTAGCATAATTTCAAAATTGACGTAATTACTTTTAACCCGAGAAAACGAGTCGCGCCGTTAGAAAAAATCTCACATTTCATCCTTTTCCTTGATAAATTTATGAAAAATTTGATAAAAATTGATTGAAACATAACTTTACACTCGTAAGTGCCTCGAGGAAGATTGTTGTAACGCGTGGGAATTTTTTTTTAAATTTTTTTGTATTTTATTATTTTTTTTAATATATGGCTTTGGTGAGACCCAATTAGCTTTAAAATTGTTAGAAATAGATATTTTTAACATAACAAGTAAATAAAAATATTACAAAATAGAACTTTGTTTTAAATTCGTATTTAAATTCATATTGTGAGATTTTTTCTGTACCCGCGACTACTTACGTGACAGAAGTGAGGTTAAACTTATCTTGTTTCAAAGTCCCAATTACTTTATATGTATTTTTTTTTGTTAATCCCGACCTGGAGTTTTCTTGTTTAGTAGTGGGTGGTTTCGGTTCTGAATGGGATATATGAGTACAAAAACATAATATACAGGTTGGTTCTAAAATTATGTATTCAGAAAGAAATGAAGAAAATCGATAAACACTCTGTAACTCGGTTATAAAAACCGTTAGAGCCAATAAATGTGGTGTATCCATAACCGCCTCGGTGATCTCTATTCACCATTTAAATAGTTTAGTTCCTCAATGAAACAACCTATAGAGACAGAGTTAGAATTTTAAATAGACAATTGCGTTTTTGCAATTGGATACTGGAAACTTATAGATTTGTTATTTTCCCTTGTCCGACTGCAAAAAAAGCCTTCTTTAGTTTCTTAGAAGCAAGCTTTCGATGAAGAATTATTGTTAAAAAAATTACGCGGATGTTAATAGTAATGCGTTATTTGTCGGAAAATTAACATATTCCTAGTGACTGACATATTTAATGCTCAATTTTTTTGTCCATCATCAATGTCCTCGTCTTCAACTGCAGATTGTCCAACCACAAATAATAATTTGTGTGTTACGACAAATTATTTAATTATTAATTAAGTTACAGCAGACTGGTTTTCTTCACCTTCTTAGGTTGATGGACTATAGACTATAACTACTGTTGGGGGCTGTGAGGCCAACTATACATTAGGTAGGGAAGCGAGTGTAAAAGCTGACTGTACAACAAACTTCATTACTTTACAATATTTTGCTTTACAACGTTGATGTATCCAAGTAAATATGTTCAAACCATTTTCGCCAATTTCTTTCTACCTTTCTTTTCATTCTATATTTGAAGTCATATACTGCGAGTAAAAGACCGCCTTGGAAGAACTAAAACTTAAACAAAGAGCTTCACAAAAGTGCTTTCGAGGTTAAATCCCCAAAGGTAAATACATATTAAACTCATCAATCATATAGTTTTGTGTCAAAAAGTTGATTGTATATTTACCTTTTGCAATATTGAATGTTTCGCAAGAACGTTTTACCACCTTAGCAAATTTTTAGCCTGTAATATTAAGCACAAAAATGCAATAGCAATGCATAACACATGTTACCTGTTATACATAAGCACGTCAGGTTTCCATAGCTTGTTGGGAGTGATCCGCAAGTCCTTAACTCCTCCATAGTCAGATTCGTTCCATCGTAGGTTGTAGTCGTTCCATTCCTGGATCACATAACAATTTAGTAAAGGTAGAAGCGTTTACAGAATTTTACAATTATTGGCTAAAAATTTTATGATAGTTTTTACAGAACTAAGTAGTATGAAAAATATGAGTATGATTTTGAATTTAGTTGAATTTTAGTTCTTTTATTACATTTATTAAATAAAATATTTCGTAATGATATTGAAAAAATTATCAAAACCAGCATGTATTTACTATTTCTATTTTTCGTGATAAACCAAATAATTAAACGGTTTAAATCAATTTTCCTATTTTAAGTAAGTACCATTAACACAGCAAATAAACTGCTGTCGCGTAACATCGCAGAGTAATATCATCGCGAAATAACAATCCGATAGATTCATTATAGTAACGCAGTGGTTTTACGCGATGATGCTACGTTACATTGTTACGCAACAGTCAGTTCAGTGTGTATTTTTATCTTTTTTTAAATCTAACTTTAAAAATTATCGAAAACCGTTTTAGTTTCTGTATATAAAATCTTTAGCCTTTTAAAACATCGTATTTCAAAATATCACATTTATACAGATAAAGCACATAATATATACACGGGAATAAGAAAATATAAATGCGCCCAAAAGCAGCATGCTGAAGATGTTAAGCAATAACTAATTACAGCTAGACACAGAATTAACTTACTTGCAGGCTCCTATCTGCATAATTAATATAAAGTTTGGTTATAATTTTACTGTTAACTTAAATATGTTAACTTAACTAATTATTGGCCATTGAGAATAGCTAGGATAAATTACATAATATATTACTATCCACATATTGTTAACAATTTAATTCTTTAATTACAATAATTATGTATTTGTTAATTTTTCGGATGTGACTACGCTTATGACGATACATCTTCTATTAAAATATTAAATATTGTACTAGAGGAAGTAAAAACTCAATTAAAATATAAAGTGCAAGTAAAAGGTATACGATATATCATTTGTATCATAATTTAAAATAAAATGTAAGGTACTATAACAACCAAGATAGCTCAATATAGATTCGAAAGTTTACAAAATAAACAATGTATATAGTATAAAGAAAACCAAAATACTGAAACGAAATAAATAAATATAGTATCAAAAAACTCATACAGAAGTAAAAATTTCAACTTGTATTCTGGTATAAAATCGTTTATTAAAAAACTATCTAAAAAGTCATCCAAATGGATTGCAAAACGTTTTCGTTCTAATTCAGAACATCTTCAGTGCATTCTGCTGAGTAGTTTGAAACTAGCACTCTATTCAAAGTGGTAACCCCATAATATATGGTTTAAATATGTTATTGTAACAAAACATGGTGACTACAAGTCGATGTTATTAGATATAATAGAACACATGCTCAAAGGGCAACATGGTTTCCTGCTCGAAAATGCTAGGTACTTGCCAGTTCAATGGGCACAGACCAACTCAGCAGACTACAGCAGACTTTCAAACTACTCAGCAGAATGCACTAAATATGTTCTGAATTAGAACGAAAACGTTTTGCAATCCATTTGGATGACTTTTTAGATAGTTTTTTAATAAACGATTTTATACCAGAACACAAGTTGAAGTTTTTACTTCTGTATGAGTTTTTTAAACTATGGTATACAGCCAACTATTGGGTTTTTCACATTGATTTTAAATATAATATCGTACATTCAGAGTAAGGATTATTCCAGCTGAGCATCAACTTAGTGAGGTGCGAGACACGTAAGTATGCAATGAACGCAAGAATGTAATAAACTCCCTTGAAGCAAGCCCTGAGCATCAACTTAGCGAGGCACTACACACCAAGGTACCTATGATATGGACGCAAGAATGGAATGAGTTCCCTTCTGGGAAGCCCAGACTGGCCCGCCAGCCTATCGGCCCAAGAGCTTATGCGCCTTTGTTAGTATCTATCCATAAAAAAATTTTGGACTGAAATTTTTTTCGAACCTTTATTAAAAGATGATGCAGCTACCGTTCCCCTAAAAATCTTTTAACTTGCTCTCGATTTAGTAGTTTGATTGATTCATTAGTGCAAAGATCAATTGAACATGGTGTTATTTTAAAAGATAACGAATTTTTACCCTCGAGTTGCTACAAATTTTATTTTAAAAATTTATTTCACGCGTATATCAGACTTTAAAGATCGCAGGTCGCTCCAAGCGTTGTTTCTGAGAGAACAGTTTATTCTAGACAAAAACTTCTAATAAAAATTTTTGTTGAAAATTATGTCAAATACATTTCTTGTTTGAAACATTTTTGTCAATGGATTTTTGTCATATAAATTCTTGGCAAATCGATGTTTGCTGCCGCCCTACGAGGGCTGTTTCGGGGGAAAACCTGGGGGTAAGAGTGGCATACTTTCTTGTTTTTTTGGGGTCTCAAAGTTGACATTTTTAGCAAAATTCAGCTTTTTTGTATCACTTTTAGAGGTTAAGTGGCATTTTCGAATCAGGCGACTGGACCATAAGTAGCAAAAAAAAAGAATATGTGTGTACTTTGTACGCACGTAAGAAGTTATACTTCTATTATATGATTTCAACGAAATAAATATACTTTCAACAGGTTATTTGTATTTTATTTAAAGATTAAACTAATTTTTACTTACTACTTTCCAAAAATTTTTATTAAATAATACCAAAAATAAAAAAAAATAGGAAACACACGGATTCGAACCGGGGACCTCTCGATCTCCTATCACACGCTCTACCACTGAGATATATTCCCTTTGCTTTGACAGGTTACAAGATTTCTCATACATACTGACAAATTTAATAGACCAGATAGAATAAACCAATAGAAGTGAAGTATACAAAAATATTTTAAATATACTTACTATTATTATAAAATATCTTATTCCCGAGGAAGACAAATCCAAAGGAACAAATGTTATAATAAATATATTTACTAAAAACACTAATAATATATTCTTTTCAGGCACAGCTTATTTACGCTACATAAAGATGTAGCGATTATTACCATAGATACTGTCGGTTTGCGCATGCGCCAGGGAATGTAAAAATTCATCCTCGTGCCTAAAGAAGTATAACTTCATAAAATAATTTATTTAAATTTCTAAAACGTGCTTGTACGTATTTTGAAAACAATATTCGAGTTGAAAAGTGGAATATTTATTAAACTATTTACAGTCTTATAATTGTGAATAATCACACATTTCAATACTCTCGCATTCAGAACTTTTTTGGGGAAATTGAATTCAGAACTTTTTTGGAGTCTCAGATTATTCGTAGGTTCAGTGGCATTTTCGTCTCTGACAACTGACTGGAATATATGACTATTAATTAAAATTAAAAGTATTAGTATAAATCATTCAATTTTGATTATTTCATTACACATCATAATATAAATACAAATCCGTAGAGAGTTTTCAGTAACACTTTTCAAATATACAGAGTGGCCCAAAAGTCTGGAAACGGCCAATTACCTCGTAAATTGCTAGTCATAATTGTACAAAATTTGAGGTACACCTATTTTCGGATACGGAGATTCCATATCTGATATTTGCAATGTTGCCAGATTTGCTGTTTCTCTTATATTATTAGTAACTTTGGTTTTTCAAATTCATCACCCTGTATATTCAGTCATTATTGGAATCTCCTATTCAATACGAGTTCAACCATATGTAACAGTGCAAAATATGTAGATTTTAATAAATTTAAATATTTAAATGTAGAATGCTGTGATTTTGACATTTGTTCACCATTTATTGACTAAAACTGACAGTAGTTATGTTTTGAAAAATTCTGCAAGATAAATTGCTTCTCTAAAATGGCTCTGAAATAGAACGAATTACTATTCCAATGATGAGAGGGTACGGTGACAGAAAAAGATCTTATTGTGAAGTAGTCAACTTGTTCAATGATACTT
This sequence comes from Diabrotica virgifera virgifera, assembly GCF_917563875.1. Classification (NCBI taxonomy): domain Eukaryota; kingdom Metazoa; phylum Arthropoda; class Insecta; order Coleoptera; family Chrysomelidae; genus Diabrotica; species Diabrotica virgifera. The sequence goes on from NC_065452.1 coordinate 114,654,107, forward strand.
TCCCAAACCGTTCTCCTATTCATAAGGCGACGGTACAAAAAACTGTAAAGCGATTTGAGGAATCTGGAGAAGTAAAAGATAGATACCGATCAGGTAGACCGAAAAGAGTTATGAATAACAACAAAACTTTAGACATAATGCAAAGTTTTGTTGAAGATCCACATACATCCTCACGCAGGGTTGCACAAGTACATGATGTACATAGGTCGTTCTTCAGTCTTACGTGTATTACGTAAGAATAAATTTAAACCATACAAAATTAACTTATTGCAAGAATTAAGTGAAGATGACTTCGATCGTAGATTACAGTTTACTGAGGTAATGGTGGATAAAATTGAAAATGATGAAAATTTCGTTAACAGAATATGTTTTTCCGATGAAGCCACCTTTACGCTGTGTGGAAGTGTAAATCGACACAATTTAAGGTACTGGAACGACGCAAATCCATACTGGATGCGTGAAAACCATATAGTCTAGGGCGCATCTGTTTTGAGATGGACGTTGAGAGGTGACTCAAATTTTTTTGCAGAAATTGCTTGAAAATAAATGAAATAATAATATTTGAGTTATCCTCCCTCTCAAAAAGGTCTGGAACATTGTTTAAATAATCAAAATGTCAAAAAATTAAGGAAAAATTCGATTTTTTCTTCGTTTTTTGATTATAACTTTAAAAGTATTCATTTCCGAGAAAAGTTGCACTGACATAAAAGTTGCGTAATTAAATTTCCTACAACATAAATTGGTTAATAATTTAAAAAATAGTCACCCTAGTTGCAAAATAGCAATAATTGCGAAAAAAACATACAAAAAGAAGTATTCGCATTTTACGTTTTTCAACCATTTATGCTACACTTAGGACCTTCATCTTTCACCCAGAAAAACTTTGTGATACAGTAAAACAATACTGCAAATTTCATTAAGATCGGTTTAATAGATTTTGCAAAATAAATTTTGCAATCCAGCTTTCGCAAAAAAATTCATTTTTTCAAAATGTTACAGGACTGAAAAAAAAAGCAGATAGCAGGTTGAAATTTTTTTTGCTTATACAATTGTACTGTACCTTTCATTTGCAATTTGCAAAATTAAAATTAATTACCACGGCGTCAGGAAATTTTTTTAAAAACAATAATTTTTGGTGTTACGCGCAGGACAGCGGTGTTCGATTCTCACAAGTGGATTTCCACAAAAAATTTCTTCCAATGTTTATCTAATATATTATTTTCTTACTCTATATTTTGTTGTATTTTAATATTTTAATTTCACAAAAATCAATCTAATTTTATTATTGTTTGTGAAATATTGTTTAAACAATTGCATATGTTTAAAAATAATAAACTTTTATTTTTTAAGTTAAAATATATGAACAAAAAAGTTTTTGCTAATAAAAGTGTTATTTCAAAGGATAGAGTATGTGTTTTTATTTTGCAATTAACAAATTTATTTATTTATATCGAAATTTAATAAAAATTAAAATGTATCAATCAGTATCAAAGGTCATTGGAATGCCCAATCAGAGCAAACTATTCGCTGTCCTGCGCGTAGCACCAATAATTAATGTTTATTTAAAAAAAATTTCTGACGCCGTGGTGTTAACCGATTTTAATTTTGCAAAATTGCAAATGAAAGGTACAGTAGACTTCTATCCGCAAAAAAAATTTCAACCTGCTATCTGCTTCATTTTCAGTCCCGTAACATTTTTAAAAAATGAATTTTTTTTACTAAAGCTGGATTGCAAAATTTATTTCGCAAAATCTATTGAAACGAACTTAATGAAATTTACAGAATTGTTTTACTGTATCATAAAGTTCTTCTGGGTGGAATATGAGGGTCGTATGTGTAGCATAAATGGTTGAAAAACGTAAAATGCAAATACTTGTTTTTGTATGTTTTATTTTGTAATTATTGCTATTTTGCTACATGGGTGACTATTTTTTTAAATTATTAACCAATTCTCTATTATAGGAAATTTAATTACGCAACTTTTATGTCAGTACAACTTTTCTCGAAAATGAATACTTTTAAAGTTATAATCAAGAAATGAAGAAAAAAATCGAATTTTTCCTTAATTTTTTGACATTTTGATTATTTAAACAATGTTCCGGACCTTTTTGAGAGGGAGGATAACTCAAATATTATTATTTAATTTATTTTCAAGTAATTTTTGCAAAAAAATTTGAGTCACCTCAACGTCCAAATGTACTAATATTTTTACAGATGCGCCCTGGTCTAATACTCAAAGACCACAAAAATTAAATGTATGGTCAGGTATAGTAGGTACTCAGTTAATTGGACCATTCTTTATCGAAGGAAATTTAACGTCAGATAGTGACGAAATGTTACTTAGAAATGAAATTGTACCTACACTGAGAAACTTGTTTGGGGCCAATTTTAATCAGATATGGTTTCAGCAAGATGGAGCTCCAGCTCATTTTGGTGTAAATGTTCGGCGTTATTTAGATGAGAGATTTCCCGAACGATGGATTGGTAGACGAGGTAGAATTGAATGGCCTCCACGTTCACCTGATTTCAATCCTAAAGATTATTTTTATTGGGGATACTTGAAAAATTCAGTTTACAAAACTAAACTAGCAAGTCTTGCAGAGCTAAGGCAAGGAATTATCGATGAATCTCGAATAATTTCTAGACAGTCATGGAGAAATGTGGTAGACGCATTCTACCATCGATTAGGGTACTGTCAACTCACAAATAGAGCACATTTTGAACACTTGATAAAGTAACCATTATGTTAAAAAATGTTGTAATCTATCAATTGTTACGTTTTAATGTAGTTGAAAATAGTTAGTATTAAAAAATTTATTGAGAAAATTAGGCGTTGCCAGACTTCTGTTTTATGTATTTAAGACCTTCCAGACTACATAAAATCATAAGTGTTACATATGGTTGAACTCGTATTGAATAGGAGATTCCAATAATGACTGAATATACAGGGTGATGAATTTGAAAAAGCAAAGTTACGAATAATATAAGAAAAACGGCAAATCTGGCAACATTGCAAATATCAAATATGGAATCTCCGTATCCCAAAATAGGTGGACCTCAAATTTTGTACAATTATGTCTAACAATTTACGAGATAATTGGCCGCTTCCAGACTTTTGGGCCGCTCTGTATATGCAACTTACTCGTTAAATTGTATGAAACTACTGATGACACAGTCTCAGAAACTGAGCGTGCGCGAGGAGTCAATGCTGTCAATCTAAATTCAAGCTAAGCATCAGATTCATATGTAGAATCATTAATACTCCTATTTTGAAAGTATTTTTATCAAGCCTTTCTTGTGAAACATGTTGCAAATACTGGTCGCGTACCAATAAATGGTAATAATATTTATAATACTGGATAGATAACTAAATAGCCTTTCAAATGAGCCACCACAAGACTCCTATTTAAAAAAATCATCGATTACGTCATCACGCTCAAATGTATGACGTCACTATTATGGCATATAAGTCAAAAAATAATAATTTAAAAATAAAAATCGACCCATCTAGGGATTTTTCTCCAAAGTGGCTTATTTTCGAAAAAATGAATTTATTCCATAATTTTGAACCTCTCTGTATATGGCAAAAACTCGTAATTTAAAAACCAAAATCAACCTGTTTCGGGATTTATCTTCAAAATGGTGCCTTCTCAAAAAAATTAATTTATTCCAAAATTTTGCTCTTCACTGTATTCGGTTAAAGCTCAAAACAAGTTGGTTTCCTTAGGTATATATCCTTAGGTTGTGCAAAGGGAGTAAATGTTCCCTGCATCTTCTATAAAAATATAATTACCCTAAAATTTATGGACAATGGAAAAATTAAAATTGTTTTGACACTTTTAATCCAACAAGAGCTCAGCTGCTCTGCGAATATAAACGGGCCAGATACACGAAAGCAGTCTTTTGTTAAGAATTTTATATGGATTCCGTGGAGCACAAACCCCATACCTTGATTTAAAACTTGAATAGCATTACTGAGGTATGACTTGTTCGAACTGGAAAGTTGCTATAGCTATGGTATAATCGTTTAAACAGAACAGTGTGTTTGAATATTGATTTTCAAATCAGCGTAATACTTTAATATACTGAAGCAGCGGCGTACCACCAATCTTGAGTAAGGAAGATGAGGTTCGATTTGTAAAATAAATAATACAGAAATTTTGATTAAAAAGAGAAAAGTTGTATAATCGAATCCCTAAACTACCAGAAATAGTATAACAAAAAAATAAAATAACTATTAATTTTTGGCTTTCATGATTTTGCTCAATCGTTCATAGCAAGTAGGCTTTATGTGCATTACGGGCCAAATATAGATTAGATAACTATAAATGAGTAGTTATAAACATAAAACCATAGTATACCCAATTTTAAGATTACCACAATCTAACACCTATAACAATAAAAAATTAAAAGCAAAAAATCAAAAGGCTGGAATTAAAAAGAAATCAAAAACTCGATATCTTAAAAATGCTACTGAAGTTCATGTATTTTCATACAAGAAAAAAATGAGAACAATCAAACTAACGTACAAATGTGAAATCTGAATATTGAGAAAAACTAAAAGAACTCTGATGGAAAAGATAGGGAGACTCATTAAGACCATTCATAGAATATAAGCCAATCAATATATGTAGTATTACCTTGAGATAATGCAGTTCTGTCAGAGACTGAGCAAAATATGGAGCAAAACTTTTATTACAGAAATACGGAGCAAAATTACAAAGTAAATAGTCGTAATGCAATTTAAATAGGCTGGCAGTTGCCAAGTAACAAACACTTGAAAATAAATATAAAAAGATGCGTATACGTATGTATACCTATTCTGACCTGTCATGACCGTCGAAACACTATAGAAAAAGGGTTTAAAATAAAAGCTACACAAGTAGACAAACAAATAAAAAAATGATAATCATAAGAACAATAACAGGAAAGACATTGGTGAATAAAATAATAAATAAAACAATTTTATAGAAAACAATGTTTTCATAGTATTCAAAAATCGAATACTATGAAAAACACACGATATAATTGATGGATTCGACCGTTACTTGATGGAAGTTCATTTTATCTAACAATAAATAAAAAAAAAACGTTTTCAGTGTTTTATTGTTAGAACACACGATATATTTCATCTGCACAAGAAACTAATAGAGAACCGGAAACAAACGGAAACATCCATACCAAAATTTAGAAAAAAACGGACACAGAATATTAGATATTATTAGATAGACACAGAAATAATAAAACAGACAGATTGATAGAATGAAAGAAATAGAATAGTGAAATCAGAGAGAGAATAGACATAGAAATAGACAGAAAATGATCTAATATTTCAACAGAATACAAGGCAATGTTGAAGTAAATAGGCAATATACTTAATAAAAGACGTAGAAGGATAAATTTCTTCTTGTAATAAATTAAGAAAAATTAATGGAAAATCTCTTATATAAAATAATAAGAATAAATTAGTTGATATTTTGAGAAATAAGTTATACCCTACGAACCGCCAATGCCGGAGTGCCCGGATTTGTAAGCCGTAAATTGGCAGAAGTATTTGTGGTCCTTGAATACGCAGAGAAAACTCTTTTAATAAATAAACCAGCTACATAATGGAAATTGTTTACTTAAACTTTTCCATAACTAATTAATCTCCAAATATAATAAATAAAAGTTTGGACAAACTTAATGTTATGAAATAACGGATATAAAAAGAATAGGAAAGCAAGATGGCCAAAAAATAAAAAAAGACCTATATTGATCCAAATGAGGAGCAAAACTAAGAGAACAGAAGTACTGAAAGGGTCCAAATATCTTAAAGGAACAAAAATATATATAAGTGAAGACTTCCCAAAGCAAGTAATCGCCGAAAGAAAACAACTCACGGTGCATATGAAAAAAGCAAGATAGGAAGTATACCTGGCACATTTAAGATACAATACATTATGGATAAATGGAGAAAGGTATTCACTCGACCAACTTCAGAACGAAGATATAAACGAACCGGCAAAATAAATGTGTCCACTGGGAAAAACAATAATTGGAGAAGACAGTAGATCACAGGAAAACAAAAATAATGCTAGGAAAGTTAGTAAAGATCTCCCATGGGAAGCTCAAGCACAGAAGATAATATAGCAAAGGTAACAAAGCTAAACAGTACTCCAAAAAACTAAAGAATAATTCAGCAAACGATAAAAATCAGGGACGAAAATTGGCTATGAATAAGGAAACGGCTGTAAAGAATATAATAAAAAACAAAAAACAAAAAAATCGAAATAAACGAAAACTAACAGGATAAGAATAGGAACATGGAATATTAGGCTTTTATTAAGAGCAGGGAAAATGGAAGAGCTGGCGAATGAGATGGAAAAGTACAAGATCGAAATCTTAGCGCTACAAGAAATTCGATGGAAAGATCAAGGAGCAATAGTAAAAAAGAAATATACAATGTTTTATTCCGGAGATACCAAACAAGGACATATTAGTACAGCTTTCCTAATTAGCAGCAAATTAAGGGACAAGGTGATAGATTTCAAAGCAATATGTGGAAGATTATCTTCTTCTTCTTAACGTGCCCTATCAGGTCCCCTTGACGTTGGCGATTAACATGGCGAAACTGTCTCTGTCTCGAGCTATTCTAAATAGGTGTTCTGCTTTCTTTATTACTGTCCACTCCCGGATATTCTTCAACCAAGAGGCCTGCTTTCTACCAATTCCTCTGCGTCCTTCGATTTTACCCATCATAATAAGTTGAAGAATATTGTACCGGTCTCCCCTTACTACGTGTCCAAAATAGACCATCTTTCTATATTTGATGTTATCAAGCAGCTCGCGGGTAGCATTTGCTCTCTTAAGGACTGCCACATTTGTCAGCATAGCCGTCCATGGTATTTTCAGTATACGTCTGTGCAGCCACATTTCAAAGGCCTCCAAACGGTTAATGGTGGATATTTTTAATGTCCATACTTCGACACCATACAATAGGACTGACCAAATGTAGCATTTAATCATGCGCTTTCGAAGTTGAAGTTGCAAGGTATCATTACAGAAGAATGAACTCATTTTTAAAAATGTCGTGCGTGCTATCTCGATTCTACATTTTATCTCTTTATCTGGATCTAGTTGTTCAGTAATATCGCAACCAAGATATTTAAAACTGGGTACTCTTTGAATTATATGACCATCAACATATAACCGTGAATCTTGATGGGCCAAACGGCTAAATACCATGTATTTTGTTTTTGAACAGTTTATATTTAGGCCAAACTCTCTTCACACTGTGTCAATGGCATTTAAAAGGTGTTGTAATCTATTCATATCATCACTTAAAATAACTGTATCGTCTGCATATCTGATTGTATTTATCAGAATTCCATTAAATTTCACACCCCATTCCGAATTATGCAGCGCTTCCTTAAATATTCTATCTGAATATAAATTGAATAACAGTGGGGACAGTATACAACCCTGTCTGACACATCTTTGTATTTTGCATATTTCTGTTGATTTTCCATTTATGCAAGCTGTAGCTGTTTGACGCCCGTATAATTTTTCTATGATTCGTACATCTTGACTATCAACTCCTTTATCCTTTAATATTTTTATTAATTTGTGATCTTTTACTCGATCAAAGGCCTTCTTATAGTCAATAAATACAGCAAAGACGTCTTTCCTTTGATCTCGGCATTTCTGCAATAACACATTTAGTGCAAAGAGTGCGTCCCGGATTCCCAGTCCATTTCTGAAGCCAAATTGTGTTTCATCCTGGTCTTCTTCACATTTATCTCTGATTCTACTGTGGATGATACGTAGAAAGATTTTCAAAGTGTGGCTCATAAGGCTTATCATTCTATAATCGCTACAGTTTTTCGGACGTTGTTTTTTTGGTAGGGTTATGAATTCGGACTTTAACCAATCTTCAGGGATATTACCAGCCGAATAAACATCATTAAAAAGTTTGACTAGTATTCCAATGTTTTCCTCATTTGTGAGCTTTAACATTTCTGTAGGTATGTTGTCGGGACCAACGGCTTTCTTGTTTTTTGCCAATTTTATAGCATGTAGTATTTCTGATTTTAGTATTTCTGGTCTTTCACCTTCATCTAAAAGTCTCCAGTTCTTAGAGTCTATCATCATTATACAGTTCATTTATATAATTATACCAGGTAGTTCGAATTTCGTGTACGTCTATTATCACTTTTCCCGACGAATCGGTTATAATATGTGGAGTTTTCTTATGATAAAGACCAGCTACTTCTCTAACTTTTTTAAGCATATTAAACTTATCATGTTTTTCATTCAACTTTTCTAATTCCTTGCATTTATCCTCCATCCATTTCTCTTTAGCTACCTTTATTTTTTGTTTAATTAGTTTCTGTTTTTCTTTGTATTCTGTTTTGTTATCTTTCAGTTTTCTTCTCTGCTCCATCAATTCCAGGATTTCATCAGTTATCCATTGTTGTTTTTTGTGCCTCTGCATCGTTGTTGTATATTTTTCCATTACTTTCCAGGTAAGATCTTTAAACGTGTTTAAAGATTATCTTATGTCATAATAAAGAACAAGCAATCTAATTTAACATTCATTAATGCATATGCTCACACCGAGAATGCGAATAAGGTAGATTAAACGATTTTTACGAGAAACTCGAAGATATATATAAAAATATACCCAAGAATGACAGATTAATTTTACTAGGTGATTTCAACGCAATGATAGGAAAGGAAGATATAAACAAGGACAGAGCTGGTAAGGAAACTCTCCACACAATTACGAATAATAATGGAAGAATGCTTTGTAATGTAGCAGCGGCAACAGACACATTTATAATGAGCACACACTTTAAACACAAAAAAGAACATAAGGTAACATGGCTAATACCAGGATCAACTGAGGGTAATCAAATCGATCATATTTTGATTTCAAAAAAGTGGAGGAGAACAATTCAAGATGTCAGGTCGTACCGTGGTGCAAATGCAGATTCTGAACACTTCCTAGTAATAGGAAATATGGAAATGAAAATAATTAAAGACACAAAGAAATTAACGAAAAAAAAAAAAATTGGAACGTAAGGAAACTAGATTCGGATACTGTTCAGAGAGATTATTCTAAAGAGTTTGAAGCAAATTTAGAAGTTACGAAGCCTAATGACATAGAAGAAACGTGGAAAGAAATAAAAGGTCACATTTCGATAGCAGCGAAAAAAGTAATGGGATACACAGAAAAAAAAGGCAAAAAGAATGGTATGACGAAGACAGCAACACAGCAACTAGCTCGAAAGAAATGGCTGAAGACAGGTAGAGAGGAAGATCTGGAAGAGTATAGGAGAAAAAAGAAAGACTCAGACAAATGCTGTACAAATAATAAAAAAGATATGGATGGATGAAGTTATGGAAGAGTTGGAAGTAAGTAGCAAAAATAATGTAAATCTTTACAAATATATAAAATCACAAAACAAGAAGAAACCAACAGTTAAGATTGATGCTAAAATATGGAAGAAATAGTACGAAGAGTTATTTAAGACGAGAGAAAGATCTCTCGAATCTACAGAAGAAACAGACCTTGATGATGAAATCGAAATCAAAAAGCCGTCATATGAGGACTTTTTACGTGTGATAAGAAATCTAAACCAAAAGAGAGCAGTAATCCCAGATAAAATCCCAAATGAGCTAATAAAACGAGGCGGAGAAGAACTACAACGGAAAATATACGACCTAATAATAAGGATTTGGGAAGAAGAAAGAATGCCCGAAGAATGGAAAACTGGATGGATATTTCCGATTTTTAAGAAAGGGGACACCACAAAATGTAACAACTATAGAGGAGTAACACTGTTAAACAGCTGCTACAAAATATTGACATCATTAATCAGACAAAAACTCTCAAAACACATTGAAACTAAATTAGGGGACTACCAGCACGGATTTAGAGAGGAAAGGTCAACAAGATATGCAGTTCACATAATCACACAGTCAATTGAAAAATGCTACGAACATGATATCGACTTACACATCCTTTTCATAGACTTCAAGTAAGCCTTTGACAGCTTAAAAAGACCCGACCTAATAGAAGACATGAAAAACCTAGATATACCAATGAAATTTATAAAGCTTACGAAAATGACAATGAAAGGATCGACTGCAGCAATAATTACAGATAACGGAATCACCAAAAATATAGAAATAGCAAGTGGAGTACGCCAAGGCGACTCTCTATCAACGTCACTATTTAATGTCGCTATAGAAGGAGCAATAAGAGCTACAGAAATAAAAGGTAAGATTATAACATCGACGTCGCAACTTGTGACGTATGCTGACGACATAGCATTAATTAGCAGAAACCTAAACAGTTTAAAGGAAGAATTTATGAAGTTATGCAAAGAAGCATCCAAAAGGGGTTTAGAAATAAATCAAAACAAAACAAAATAGCTAATATGCTTAAGAAAAAACCCAGTTAATATGATAAGCTTAAATATTGGTGAATATGAATTTGAAAAATAGAACATTTTAAATATCTTGGAGTCTCAGTTAAAATGGAACTAATGATAGAAGTATCGAAATTAATGGAAGAATCCAGACAGGAAACAGAACCTACTGGAAATACAGTAACTTCCTCAAAGATAAGAAGCTTATTCAGAATACAAAACTGAAAATTTACAAAGCAGCAATTAGACCAGTAATCACATATGGTGCTGAAGTAATGTGTCTGACACAGAAAGAGGAAGAAAGATTGAGGATCCTAGAAAGGAAAATAATTCGGAGGATAGCAGGACCACTAAACTTAGGTAATAATGAATTTAGAAAACTCATGAACCACGAAGTAAGAGAACTTCTGAAAGGAGAAGACATCGTCAGATTTATCAAGGCACAGAGACTCAGACGGATGGTACATATAGAAAGGAGGAATCCAGATACCGTTATCAAGAAAATTTCCAAATAGAGACCTGTTTTAGGCAGACCACGAGGAAGACCCAAAACTAGATGGGAGAACCAGATAGTGGAGGACCTTAAGAAGATGGGAGTCAGAGAATGGGTAACCAGAAGCAAAAACAGGAACGAATGGAGGAAACTTGTAGAAGATGCCAAGTTACACAACCAATTGTAAAACCAAAATGTTAATGCGGATTGATTCACCGCGACAAACGAATCGGAAGAGCCCAAAGAGGGCGGTAATCACTCCGCTAGGAGTGTAGATGCCATGATGATGATGGACAAACTTAATGTTAGGTAGAGCCATAGTCATTTATACTTGTCACAATGTACTTGAATGTAATAATTGCTACAGACAGTTAAATTTGTACAAAGTTATCACTACAGTTTATTCGCATAAGCTACGCACTAGATGTAAACATTAGTTGACAGCGTTGTCGTCGTCAGCAACGAACTATTTGGTTCAGGTGTTGAATATATTTGGATAACTGTTATTTGTATAGTCGCGTAAATTATTCATTAATTTAATGAATAGGATAGATTTTCTTTATCTATGTATTCAGTGATTACAACAGTTTATATGCTATACAATAAAAACTAATAATCGAGAAAAGAGAAAAGTGGTAAAGTGATTGTAATAATGTACTGTTACTATGGAACGTGTAGATAAATTTTGAATACCTTTACCAACTAAAATCGTTGTTTACATACACTGCATGTCTTATTGAAATTTAGTATAGATTTCGATGAGTTGTACTGTAATGAAACATTATTTCTAAAGTTATAGGCTGTGGTCGTTAATTTGTAATTTTTTCTGCCACTGTAGCAGATATCAATCAATCAGATTAGATCACATAATATATGTAGTTAACCAACTTCAGTCGAAATTTAGAGCGAACAAATATATGATGACAGTTTCTTAAGTTTCTCTGTAGTCAGTGATTTTTAATCAGAAACAACAGTGCAAAGAATGGGAGAGATCCATCAGTGACCTTTTTGACGACGCTGCTCAAGAAAATGCTACACATATTCATGTGACAGCATGTTAGACAGAGCTCTCAGAATACAGAAATCGGAAGTAAAAAAAGGATAAATCAAGAAAAAAAAATAAAGCACCTATGCAAATGGTAGATAGTCATACTGAAAAACTGCCCATCAAATGTGGAGTACAACAGGGATATATTTTGTCACACAGTCTTTTTAATCTATACTCTGAACAAATGTTTAGGCAGCCTTTGGATGCCAGAAAAGAGGGAGTACTAGTAAGACTAGGCGGAGATCTCCAGACATTAGTAATGATTTAATCAGTGAAGCAAGTTATCGGAGAGGCCTTAAAATCAATATTTGAAAGACAAAGTGGAAATGGACAATGTTGCCAATAAGGATACGCGAATACATTGGTTTGAAATAATTTGTTTATAATTTGGACTTGAAGTATATATATAGTCTGTAGAAATGAAGCCAGTAGATAAGGAGAAGATAGCCTTCACCACAGAATCTGGATTTTGGCAATACAAATAAAATAAGAAAGGGACAACTAAATTGTAATTGGCACCTGACAAAACTGAACTCTATAGAATTACTAGAATAATATACGAAACAAAGGAAATCACGAAAAAGAAAAACCAGACTAAGAAAGAAACGGAGATAGCAAATTTTAAGTATGTGCGGTAAAAATAAGCAAAAATCACTCGAACAAGTGAAAGTAATGGTAGAAAATAGAACAGTATGCAAGAAATTAAGATAAAGTAAAATAATATAACTAACAATCCGACATTTAAAAAGGTAAAGTACTGGAAGTTTAGAAGAGAGAAATAATACACTCATGGAAAAAATATCTAAAAATTTTAACACCGTTCTCCATAGGGAAGCGAGATTGACGAATTTTCGTCTACAGAAGAATTGGAAAACGGTATGCCAGTTGCAACCTCATGCATAGCGTTAGTTTTGGTGGTGGCAGCCACGGGCGCCTATATAAAAACTTTTAGGAGGGGGCCAGACGTGAAGATGTTGCACATCATTTTGTATACTTTGGATAACCATATACAGGGTGTTTCATTAATAATTGTCCATATAGTAACTGGAGAAACCTTAGCACAAAATACGAAGATTTAACCTAAAACATTTAAATAAAATGTGGTTCCTTACTGAGTTGCAGGGTGTTTTATCTAAAAATTTAAAAAATATTTTTGCTCAGCATTTTAAAACTATTCCACGTATCCTTTTTATACTTGGCAGAAAGTGCGACTACTAGACACCCTACTAAATTATGATAAACAAACGTTTCTAGCTACTACCAGAGGCGTACGACAGGGGATGGTGAATGGTTGACCCTTCTCAAATTCTACGCCACTGGAGGAATTACTATTTTAGTGCCATTTTTAGATTCTCCAATACTTTCTACGTAAATAATATACTCTTCATTGGTAACGATAAAGTCATTAGTTTTCGAGATATCTGAAGTTAAATATGAAACGGCACAGTTATTTTGATTATTTTTTGATAGGATTCATATGATTAAAATTTAAAAATTATTTGTACCTAGTACTTTAAAACTATTTGGCGTATCCTTAGCATACTTGGCAGAAACTGTAGGTACTGTACACCCTACTAAATTAAGATAAATATACGTTTCTAGCTACTACCAGAAGCGTACGACAGGGGAAAGTGGCTGGTTGACCCTTTCCAAATTCTACGCCACTGACGAAATTGCTATTTTAGTGTAATTTTTTGATTTTGCAATACTTTTTATGTAAATAATATACTCTTCATTTGTAACGATAAAATGATTAGTTTTCGAGATATTTAAAATTAAAAATGAAGCGACACAATACATTAATCAAAATAACCGTGTCGTTTCATTTTTAACTTCAAAGATCTCGAAAACTAATGACTTTATCGTTACGAATGAAGAGTATATCATTTTCATAGAAAGTATTGGAGAATTCAAAAACTTAACTAAAATAGCAATTTCGCCAGTGGCGTAGAATTTGGAAAGGGTAAACCATTCACTTTCCCCCGTCGTACGCCTCTGGTAATAGCCAGAAACGTTTGTTTAACATAATTTAGTAGTTTGTACAGTACCTATACAACCTGCCAAGTATGAAAGGGATACGTCGAATAGTTTTAAAATGCTGAGCAAAAATAGTTTTTAAATTTTTAGATAAAACACCCTGTAACTCAGTAAGGAACCACATTTTATTTAAGTATTTTAGGTTAAATCTTCTTATTTTGTGCTAAGGTTTCTCCAGTTACTATATGGACAATTATTAATGAAACACCCTGTATAGTTTAAAGCACCCGAAAAGCTAGGGGGGGGGGGGCAGCATAGTGCTATGGAACGGTAATGCTTGGAAAAGATATAACGAAATTGTGGAGGTGATTGGGCCAATGGCAGCTGACATGCACATTGAAAAAAATTTAGAAGATCATTTTTTTTCCAATTTCCATTCATATATTGGATATAACAGATCTATGTTAATGCACAATAATGCACGTCCTTATATCACTAGATATAGTGAATATTTACATTGATATGATTCAATTTAAAAGATTATGAATGAAAGTTTTACTCTTAATATTAATATCAAAAATTAAACTTTATTAGAACTAATCTTCTGGTTACACCATTCGTGGCTTCTAAAATTTGCAAGCCAACGAATCGCCGGAGCAAAAGAAGGCCGAGGGAGATCTATCAAGTTGCATCTCACTTACCGCCTGTCCAGTACGGTAAAATTCCAACAAAGATTAGTTTCCAATACTCAGGTTAGGGTTAGAACTAATAAAAATAATAAATAATCATCAATAATCATTTCGTTGTGAAGCGAAACAAGTGTCGTCTTAATTTTAGTTAGTTCAGAGAGCGGCAAAAGCACAACTAGTTTCAACCCTTCTTAGGGTTTCTTCAGAGAGTGCATATTTGATTCTCTCTGCACCATTAAAATTCGGGCCTCCGGTATCGGTCCACAAAGAAATAACATGATAGCATGGAACTAACTAAAATTAAGACGGCTATTGTTTCGCGTCACAACGAAATGATTATTGATGATTATTTATTTATTATTAAAAGATTATATTGACCACCGAATAGCTTCTATCAGATTTAAATCCGATCGAGCATTTATATGACACTTTGAGTCACTTTGAAACATCGCATTTGGAAAAGAAATCCTATTTGTATGACACTGGAACGGCTGACAATTGCAGCACAAAAAATTTCACATGATAATTTCAAAATATTAAGGTGTTAAGGTATCCCTTTGTTCTCCTTACACGCGTGTTCTCTCGCTTTCTTTTTAATATTGTGTTCAATAGGTAAATTCATTCATTCCACAGTACCTATAGAAATTTTTATTAGTTGTGCTGCCATTGAATGCTGATTTCAATGTCAAGTTTATTGCTTTGAATACTACTAGTTTTTTTGTTTTGTCACATACATGTACCTATATATTCAATTCCTGAACATTGATATAAGCGAAAGTCGAATATAAAAGAGGAATTTCACATAAATTTCTATTGAGATTAAGTTTACATATAAAAGGATAAAATATTTCTGTATTTCAGTATGTAGTTATATAAATATATAGCATAATATAAGCAACACACAAGCAAAATAGGTTTTACAAAAGCACGTTTCAATGGATTATTTGGAATAAAATTTAGAATGTAGTCGCGAAATGAGAATATTATGTTAATAAATAAGAAATTTAAATATTGTACAATGGCAATTAAATTCTGCTGATCATATTATATACATGAATGATTTTCAAGTTCAACCGAGTGAAATAAAAAACAAATGAGTAACAAAATGACGAGGAAGGTAAACGAATAAAATCCACAAATTTCTTAATAATTGAAATAAAATTTGAAATTCGTAAGTACCCATAGGAGGTAAGGTTGGGGTTTTAAAAAAGATGTGAAATTTTTTGGCTTAGTGGCATAAATTATCTTGCTCAACAATAAAAAAAAATAGAGGAGTATATTTATACATATTTCGAGGCCAACATTATTAAATTAAATACCTAGGTCATGAGATTCGCATAGGAAAAGATAACAAAGCCATTGAGCTTCTTCGTCGTATAGACTGACTTGGGCAAGTCTTCGCCAAGCTGAACCATATTTTCAAATCGTCTGACATACCAATATGTTTTAAAAGAAAATATTTTAATCAGTGTGTTTGCCACTGTTGGCTTACGAAGCGGAAACGTCGACCATGACAAGGAGAACAATGCAAAAGATCTGTGTGTCTCAAAGGATGATGGAGCGTGCAGTACAGAGAAGCACAACACTGAAATGGAACTAAGCAGTTCTCACGTGACTCGAATGACATGTAACAGATGGGCAAAGCGGATACTGGAATGTAGACCAAGAGATGATGCCTACCGAAGTATAGGTCGTCCACCAATACGTTGGACTGATGGTATAAAACGTTGTCATAGGAATTGGATGCAAGAGACACAAGATCTAAACAGATGGAAAATTATGAGGGAGATCTAAACTTACGTGCATAGAAATCGGCCCACTTAAAAATTTGGTCATTTTTGATGTCTCATATTTCCTAAATCTGTTGGCCGATTTAAGTGATTTTTTGAACATGTTATAGCCTGATTCTTTAACAATACCACTGTAATAATATTGTTGCTAAACAGGTAAATTTTCATTGTATACCTGGTGTACCAACCAAACTGTATTTTTTCCTCAAAGTTCGCATCACTTCGTGGAACATTCTAGCATTTATAAAATACTGAATCTAAAACCCAACTATAGCCTCAGGTTTTCTTAACATTATGTTTTTTGATTCATTCGTTTGTGTTGGATAATAAAAAAGTTAGGTACTTTAACAACTAGAAATGTTCCTTCATCAATTCACGGTATTTTTAAACAAGTGCGACAAACTTTAAGGGGTAATTCTGCATGAAAAAATAATGACAGTTGGCTTTATAAACGTATGTCCGCAAATGTTTAGTTTCCGAGATGCGGGATGCTGAATTTTTTCATACAAACTGACAATTTACTTTATAGCTTTTAAACCAAATAAAGCTGCAGGAGAAGATATGATTACCACAGATATGATATTAGAAGGAGGTAAGGAACTCATTGCAATTGTAACTAAGCTTATAGACAGTTTTTTACACCAAGTTAAAGTCCCTAAGAGCTGGAGCAACTCTAAAGTAATCTTATTACACAATAAAGGCGATAATCGAAAGTTGGAAAACTACAGGCCCATCAGTCTATTGTCACACCTATTTAAAATACTCACCAAAGTCATAACTACCCGACTAACAAGAAAATTAGATGAATACCAACCATATGAACAGGCAGGTTTTAGGAAAGGCTATTCAACTTCCGATCACCTGTTAACCACAAAAATATTAATAGAAAAATGTAACGAATACAAGTTTCCAGTTTTTATAGCATTTGTAGACTACCAAAAAGCTTTAGACACTATAGAACACACGGCCGTAATAAACGCAATGCCAAATTGTAAAATAGACAGCAGATATATTAACTTAATAAAAGAAACTATGAACCTAGCTACAGCTACATACTACCTAAATGAAAATGAATACACGAACCCTGTACCATTAAACAGGGGAGTCAAACAGGGAGACACTCTATCACCCAAACTGTTCACCTTAGTTTTGGAGGACGTTTTTAAAAATCTAAATTGGAAATATAAGTGAATAAACGTCAATGGCCGCTATCTCAGTAATCTACGATTTGCGGATGACATAATCTTAATAGCTACTGACCTACAGGAACTGCAAACCATGCTTTCAGAACTACACACAGAATCTTCTAAAATAGGACTGAAAATGAATTTAAACAAAACAAAAGTCACGCACTCCGAAGAAACGATGACAATAATAAACAACAAAGTTATAGAAAAAGGTTAAGAATATAATATACTTAGGACAAAACATAATACTAAATAGGGAAATTCAAACGGAAGAAATAAAAAGAAGAAGAAAGTTAGCGTGGGCAGAATTCGGCAAACTGAACTATATACTCAGAAATCAGCAAATTCAACTACATCTTAGATCTAAAGTTTTTGATGCATGCATTATTCCGATATTAACATATGGGGCACAAACATGGACAATCACAGAAAAGAATATGAACATACTCAGAGTCACTCAACACGCGATGGAAAGAGCAATGCTAGGCATATCACTTAGGACAGGAAAACAAACACATGGATAAGACAGAAATCCAAAGTCACCGATGTGGTACAAAAATCACTAAAATTGAAATGGGAATACGCTGGACATGTAGCTAGGAGCGATCTTAACAAATGGCACAGAACAATTCTAACCTGGAGACCATACGAACACAAAAGACCCAGAGGCCTATAAGATGGACAGATGATCTGAAACGAACTGCCGGGAAAAATTGGCTACAAGTAGCGTACAACAAAAAACAATGGAAAGGAAGACTTGAAGAGGCTTATGTTCAGATGTGGACGTGAATGGCTAGACGAAGAAGAAGAAGAAACCGGTTGAGATATGCCAATGGAATTTGGTGGGTTTTAAGACGTATTTATTGCACATTTTTTGACATACAATTAAGAATTTGATATTCACTATTAGCGCGCCTACGTGTAATATAACCGATCATATTACCCGTATGCACGCTAATTGTCAATATAAAATTCTTAATTTTATGTCAAAAAATCAGCAATAACTACCTCTTAAAACCTACTAAATTTCAGTTGTATATCTCAACTGGTTTTAAAGCAATAAATAAATCGTCAGTTTGTAAGAAAAATTTCAACATCCCGTATCTCCTAAACGAAGCATTTGCGGACATATGCTTATAAAGCCAACTGTCATTATTTTTTCATGCAGAATTACCCCTTAAAGTTTGTCGCACTTATTTAAAAACACCGTGTATTGATGAAGAACATTTCTAGTTGTTAAAGTACCTATCCTTTTTTTTTATCCAACATAAACGAATGAATCAAAAAACAGAATGTTAAGAAAACCTGAATCTATAGTTGGGTTTTAATTTCAGTATTTTATAAATTCTAGAATATTCCACAGGGTGATGCGAACTTTGAGAAAAAAACACAGCTTGATTGGTACACCCGGTATACAATGAAAATTTACCTGTTTAGCAACAATATTATTACAGTGATATTATTAAAGTATCAGGCTATAACATGTTTAAAAAATCACTTAAATCAGCCAACAAGTTTAGAAAATATGAGACATCAAAAAAGACCAAATTTTTAAGTGGGTCGATTTCTATGCACGTAAGTTTATGTACAGCAGTGGACAAGCGAAGATTGAATGATGATTATTAAATTGAATAAGTACATATATTAATAAACCAAATTTGCCAATAAAGAATCTGCACAGAAAAAGATATGAGTATGCAGGCTTCTGGGAACAACTGTGTACTGGGAAATTCTGAGAATAACTGGCAGAACTATATTGGCTCCAAACGGCAACATTTGAAATAGAGCACACAACATCCGACGATATACGAATCCGATGAGGAGTGCGGCAGAGTTGCATCTTAACACTGCTACTATTTAATCTATCTTGGGAGTCTATATTCAAAGAAGCAAGGTGGAATCAAGCAATCGCAATAGGAAGTAACGCACAAGAACTACAACATAGAATAAATGCGGTAGTTCATCAGAGCGAAATTTGTCGGTTAACATCTAAAAGTTTCCAAAACTAAAATTTTAGTAACTTCAAAGGCACCAATAAACGTACGTTTGTATGCCAAAGGTAAATAATAGAGCAGATAACTTCCATAAAATATTTAGGAGCAAATATCAATAGCCAGTGGAACCAAAAAAAAAGAAATCCTGAAAAGAAGAAAGAACAAATATGCCTTTGAACCTTTGTATATATCAGACGGAAGCTGAAAAATTCCTTGGGTACCAAAAGTTACGATCAGGTAAACAGGAAAACGATCAGGTACTTCGGCGTATGAGTAAACAAAAATAATTAATAAGAATAATCAAAGAGACGAAAATTACACTTAGGTCATATTTTGAGAGGTGGAAGATATCAACTACTCCAAATCAAATTGGAAGATAAAGTACAGTGCAAAATATCAGTAGGAAGATGCCAGAGCTCGTGGCTTAAAAACACCTGAGGAGATGGTTTGACCGCTCATCCACACAAAGCTTTCTTAAAGCAGTTTCGATAGCTACAATTGCCATTTAGATCGCAAACATACGAAAAGAGATGGCGCAATAAGAAGAAGAATGCAGGCTTACTATACACACCAGAAACTTTTGATAGGGTATGACATAGCAGCCTGTAAGTTACACTGAAAACCCTCTCACTATCAATTACCCAAATTATCCCAATGAATAGACACGTTGTGAAACAAGAAGGAGAATGTAGACCTATATAATATTTATTCCGGTAATCCTCAAGGTGTCTTAGGATAACTTTTACCTCTTATACAGGGTGTCCAGAAACTCTACCGACAAACGAAGACAGAAGATTCTTCAGATAATTTTAAGACAATTTATCCCAATTCACTTAGTCCGAAAATGCTTCCTAAGGGCGCTAGAGCTCTTTGAAGATGGCGTCTTGTAATGAGTTTTTTTTTTAAATATCTCCAGAATGCTTCTGTTTAGAAAAACAAAAATTTGTACGCGTATTTATCTTCCAGAGATAAATCTATTCCATCCATTACTAATTTTTAGTACCGATCATAGGTGTCCGTTTTGGGTAGGGTAACGGTTATTTTACCGCATAACTTTTTGTCTTTATTTTTTAAGCATTTTTGACTCTGAATTATTAAATTGTGAGGTATTCTAGTACTAAAAGATACTTTTATTTTAAGTCGATAGGATACACCGTTTTCTTGAAAAATCAATTTGAAAATGTTTCGTTCTTTAAATAAAAAAAAATTTCAAAAAAACCTATTTATAAAGACGAAAACAGAGATAAATCGATTTCATTAATTGCGAATTTCTAGTACCGGTCATAGGCGTTCGTTTTGGGCAAGTCAACAGTTATTTTATAGCATAACTTTTTGTCTTTAATTTTTAAGCATTTTTGAGACTAGATTATTAAATTATGATGTATTCGAGTACTAAAAGTTACTCTTGTTTTAAGTTAGTAAAATACATCATTCTTTTTGAAAAAATTTTTCAATTTTTTTTTCAAATTCCACAAACAAAAAACTTTCAAATCGATTTTTCTAGAAAACGGTGTATCCTACCGACTTAAAGCAAGAGTACCTTTTATTACTAGAATACCCCACAATTTAATAATCCAGTGTCAAATATGCTTAAAAGGTTAAGACAAAAAATGTATGCGATAAAATAACCGTTGCCCTACCCAAAACGGACGCCTATGACCGATACTAGAAATTCACAATGGATGGAGTCGATTCATTTCTGGAAAGCAAATATGCATACCAATTTTTGTTTTTCTAAATAGAAGCGTTCTGGAGGTATTTAAGAAAAACTAATTACTTGACGCCATCTTCAAAGAGCTCTGGCTCCCTTAGGAAGCATTTTCGGACTAGGTGAATTGGGTTAAATTGTCTTAAAATTATCTGAGGAATCTCCTGTCTTCGTTTGTCGGTAGAGTTTCTGGACACCCTGTATAGTCGTGGTCTGCCAAGAATATGAACCGCCACTGTAGCGTCAGTCTTGGTTGCATACACTAATCTGGTTTCAGCCTCAAAGAACCTACAGATTAATATTAACAAAATTAAACACAGTGACACTCATGCGACGTTGTGATGCTCTACAGCAAAAAACTTTGTCGCCAATAAGGAAACTAAAGTAAAAGAAATTGGCGTCCTTGCCCAAAATTTAAATTCTCATCGGATAACAAAACGCTATTATATAAGGTCATTCTCAAACGATATTCCATTCAGCCACTATTTCTTTAATAGCATGACTCTACAGAATCCATCAAGTTAAGTTAACTTTTCAGTTTAACTTTTCAAAAACACAATACATGACCTTGTACTGGCCAAACATCTTAATTAATGACATTCAAATTGAACAAGTGTATACCTATAAAAAACAAAAGGGACAAGGGAACAAATCCTGAACCTGGGACAACTTATTGAAAAGTCTAGAGAATTTCAACTACCTATGATTAGGTATATGCTTCGTTGACTACCAAAAGGCATTTGATTGTGTAAGCTGGATAAACCTGTGGTCAATTTTAATAGAAATGGGTGCACCAATGCGCCTGGTGATACTTTTATTAAAAATCTGTACCAGTCCAATATAGCGACAGAACGACTAGATCAGAAGTTCTCAAACCAATTTAAGACCGAGAGAGGTGTTAGACAAGGATGCGTGTTGTCACCTGTCATGTCACATGTCATGAGGATGGTTTTAGAAGGATGGGCCGGTGGAGTATCAGAGCTGGTAGGAAAATCTCCAATTTAAGATTTGCTGATGACACTACACTTATAGCAGCAAATGAGCAAGAAATGTTTGATCTTCTGCGAAGAGTTGAGTACGAAAGCAAAATAGTTGGTCTGAAAATCAATAAAGCTAAGACAAAAATAATGGTGGTCGACAGATTCGACACTATTCAACTGACTAACATGTTACAGGAATACCAGATAGTAAACACCTTTTTTTATCTCGGGTCTAGTATAACTAACGATGGTAACTGTGAAGCAGAAGTTCGAAGACGTATTGGTAGGGCAAAAAATGCGATTAGTCGCCTAACTAAAGTTTGGAAAGACAGATCTATCTCTCAAAATATCAAGATGAGACTGGTGAATGCCCTTTTATTCTCAATATTTCTATATGGAGCAGAGACTTGGATCCTTCGCGCATGCGAGCGCCAAAAATGGATGCCTTTAAGATGTGGTGCTGGAGAAAAATGCTGCGCATACCTTGGACAGCTAATAGGACAAACGTTTCAATTCTAAACCAACTCAATATTAAAAAACTACTGTCCACAATATGTCTGCAACGAATTCTGCAATTCTTTGGTCACGTGGTTCGCAGAGGTAACGACAGTTTGGAGAGATTAATTGTTTCTGGAAACGTTTCGGGGAGAAGATCAAGAGTACGATCACCAACTAGATGGTCCGACCAAATAAAGAATTCAGCTGGAAACTCATTCTGCGAAGCTCTTAGAGCAGCTGAAGATAGAAACCAATGGAGAAACATTGTATTGGGGGAACGACCAATAATATCTGGGCCACGAGATTAAACTAGGAAGAGACAATAAAACAACACAGGTACATGGGAGAATAGGACTGGCATGGGGGCCTTACGGAAAACTGAGGAAAGTCTTAAGACCAGATATGTATTTCCATGTGCTTGAAAAGGAAGGTCTTTGATCAATGTTTATTTCCAGTTTTAACGTATGGAGCAGAAACATTGAACCTTACGAGAAAATTAATCAGTAAAATACAAGTGGCAGAGAGAGTAATGGAGAGATCAATGTTGAATATGTCCTTCAGAGACAGCGTTTCAAATGATATAGTTAGGAGAAAAACTGGTATGACGGACGCAGTGAAAAGAATTACTACGCTGAACTGGAACTAAGCGGGACCTGTTGCCAGATTCAAGATGGACCAAGAAAATTTTAGAATGGAGACCTAGAGACGATGCTTATCCTAATTGAGGACGTCCTCCAAAGGTGGTCGGACGACATCAAGCTCAGCCAACACAACTGGATTCAGAATGTTCAAGATCGGATGCGATCGAATTGTTTACGGGAGGCTTTTGTTTAGCAGTGGACTAAAAATGGCTAATGATGATCGAGAATGTTATCTACCAGTTCAGTGTTCATTACAGTGAAAGGGTGTCGGTGCATCGTAAGTCGTTAGTGAACTGTCATTATGTGCCTGTTTTCAACGACGATTTTAGGAAATATCTAAACCCTAAAGCGGTATATTCACATGCCTACCTGTGCGGAGGATATGTCCGATGGACAGATACTTCGGACAGATCCGCATGTGTGTATCAGTGGGTACGCCGTATGTGTCTTGATCGCCGCCTGTGGTTCAAGACAGCGAGCACAGAGAGCGAGTCAGACATATTATACGCATGTGTGTAAATAGCTTCATGGATTTGTGCGCCGGATGAAGAGTATCTGTTAAATTTGTATCAATTTTCATTCTAACCACGGTAGTAAGCGTGTATTTATATTACATTAAAATGGCATTTGCGGATAATGATGTATTTTAAGAAAGCTTTATTTTGTTATATAAGTTGAAGCCATGCTTGTGGAATGTAAAAAGTGAAGAATATTATAACAGGCCACTGCGAAAAAACGCATATAAAGAATTAGTGGTGTTTGAAGAATTAGTACCATAGTCTTTTTTTTTCTATCATAAAAAAAAACTATGTATCTTCCAATTATTACTAGTTGCTTTTTATTATTCATAGCACAGTGGAAAACAGATAAACACACAACGCGTGAATCAGTACAACTGAGAGATTTGTCTGTGAATGTGTAGCACCAACGAATTTGTCTGAAGACACGTCTGCCTGTATATAGCTAACAACGGATCTGTCCGTCCGACATATCCGCCGGCCAAATATACAGCATATTAAGATTTAGCTAGGAATTTAACGCGTAGTGGCAGACGCGCTAAAAATCGGAGGCTCTGCTCTCATCAGGGCAATCAAACACCTTTTCAATATATGCTTAGAAAACCAAGCCATACCAGCTGAATGGAATAATTCTAAAACGCTCCTCATACATAAGAAAGGAGATGAGACAGACCTCGAAAACTATAGGCCAATTAGTCTTCTAAACCACCTGTATAAATTGTTTGCTCGAGTAATCACTGCCAGAATTGAGAACAAGCTAGAAACATGCCAACCTAGAGAACAGGCAGGTTTCCGTCCTGGGTATGGTACAAATGACTATCTAACTTGCCTAAAGGTCCTAATCGAAAAAACTGTGGAGTACAACCGGCCGCTAGTTCTAGTATTTGTTGACTACAAAAAAGCCTTTGACACTATCGAAATGGTAGCCATCTTAAGAGCTTTGAGAGATTGTAGAATCGACTACCGATATTCCAACATTATTCAACATATATATGCAAATGCCACAACAGCAATAAACCTCTATACCCAAACTCAAAAAATAAAACTAAAAAGGGGAGTTAGACAAGGAGAAAACATGCCACCAAAACTATTCAATGCCGTAATGCAGCATGCATTCCAGATGTTAGAATGGGAAAACAGAGGTTTGAATGTCGATGGCGAAAGGCTGAACCACCTACGATGTGCAGATGATATAGTTTTAATAACCGACGACTTAAAGGTAGCCCACGAAATGCTGCAAGAACTACAACGAGTTTCTCAAAAAGTAGGGTTGGAAATAAACTTTGGGAAAACTAAAATGATGACCAATTTAGTACCTAGCGGACCACTGGCACTAGAAAACTGCCATATCGAAACAGTTTACAAATACATCTATGTATCTGGGCCACGAAATACAAATAAGTAGAGACAACCAAACATGCGAATTATCTCGAAGAATAGCTTTAGGATGGCAGCATATGGCAAACTAAGAGACGTGTTCAAGGAAAACATCCCAATAAAGCTAAAAAGAAAAGCATTTAACCAGTGCGTACTTCCGGTGCTTACTTATGGAGCTGAAACACTGACATTGACTAAAACATCAATAAGAAAACTACAAGTAGCACAACGAAAAATGGAAAGATCCATGCTTGGCCTAACTTTGAGAGACAGAATACGAAATGATGAGTTACGGCGAAGAACTGGAGTGAAAGACATCATAAAGCGCATTACGAAGTTGAAGTGGAAATGGTCAGGACACGTCGCAAGACAGAGAGACAACAGATGGACAAGGAATATCTTAGAGTGGCGGCCAAGGGCGGACAAACGAAGTCGTGGAAGACCACCTACCAGATGGACCGACGATATTAAGAGAATAGCGACAAACTGGATTGCAGCTGCCCAGGACAGAGAAGGGTGGAGACATCTTGAGGAGGCCTATGTCCGACAATGGACAAATTTGGCTGTGTGATGATGAGTTATTTAACAACGGTCAATCACTGGATGGATAGTCTGCATGTTAATCTCTCTTTGTCGGCACAACAAACGTTTGTCGTCCTTTGGACAGAGAGCAGAATCAATCTGCAATTAGTGTATTGGTTAAGTTTAATCTGCATTACTGGAGGCTGATTTTAACTTGGATCCCTTTAGAAAAATATAAATTAAATTTTTACCTATTAAATCGGTCAACGTCTTAATTCATCGAAAGCATAAACAAGGTTATGCTTTTAAGGCATCATTTTGGACAAAAGAAAGTTCAAGAAGCTAACAAACCGGTAAACCTATTTTATACGTTCTTAATTTACCATTTTTTTCTCAATTCTCAACTGGAAAACTCGTTTAGGGGTTTAACGAATGTGAAGTCAACTTTATGTAATAAATCAATCTTGCGAATTTATAAAGTTTGTCCCACGATTCTGTAGATTTGGCATTTCTTGTATTATATATAGTTGCCTAAACTTCAAATAAATCTACAGTCATATAAAATGTATAACTTTAAAATTATTATGTTAAGTTAGAAAAGAAAGGAGAAGACGAACATATACTTAGCCTTTCTATACCTAGAAAAAGCATTCGACAAACTACCCAGACAGAAAGTGTGGAAAGTGCTAAGAGAGAAAGGTGTAGGACGTAAAATGATAAGTATCATTCAGAAAATTTATTGTCAGAATATGAACTCGGTTATTAGTCATAGTAAACAACAATAGATCAATAGCTATTTGTATAACAAGGGAGGAAAGTGCTACTTTTCCTCCCGAGAATGAAGTTTACTGCCCGACGCGTAGCGGAGGGCAGTAATCATTCAAGGGAGGAAAAGGCACTTTACTCCCATGTTATACATATGGTTTTTCCACCTTCCTCAAATAACAAGTCATTTTTTTATTTTTACTTAATTTATTTATGTAACTAACCAACAAAATTTATTAGAACTAAAACTAGCAAGTAGGTACAATATAACTGTCAACTGTCAAATATAAGTCAAATTATTAATGTAAACATTGTTAAATCAAAATAACAATTTACTGTTTTTTACCATTCTGCAAAATAATTCTGTTTTATAAATAAACGTTAAATGTATAGATACTTACGTAATAGAAAATAGATATTGTACAGGGCGTCAATAAGTTATATTTCATGAATGACGTCACTTTTACTTTTCCTCCCTAGGGAGGAAAAATATTTTCCTCCCTAGGGAGGAAAAGTACAACTTTGCTCCCTACAATCAGGTCCGGAAAAGTATACTTTCGGTAGAGGTAGGTGGAAAACACTTTTACAGTAACAGGAGGACTAAGACAAGGCGGAGCACTGAGCTCAACGCTGCCTATATTGTTTATGGACCAAATAATTAAAAGATGCACAATATAAAGCAGAAAACTAAATGTTGAATACATATATCTACTTAGAGTAGAAATATGAAATGGAGTGTTTGCAGACGACTTGGTGTTAATTCCAAGAAGTGAAAAATATTTACAACACTGAAATATGAAACAGCGTATTCATCGAAAATGGATTGGTAATAAATAAAAGCAAGACCAAAGTAATACAGATCGGTGAAGAAAGAGAGGAGCTAAGAATAGAAATTGAAGGAACGTAAATTGAACAAGTAAAACCTTTCTCTTATCCAGGTGTAATCATTGACCAGGCAGGCACTCAAGATGCTATAGTAAACAATAGTTAGATAAAACAGTACTGTAACAAATTTATTAGTCAAAAAGAAATTTCACGAGAAACAAAAGTAAAATTGTTCAAATCAATTTATAGAGCAGTACTAACGTTCGGCAGCGAATCTTGGATCTTAATAAACCGACAAAAAAGCAAGGTACAAGCCATGCAAATGAAGTTCCTGAGAAGAGCAAAAAACGTCACAAAATTAGACCGACTGCGAAATAAGGACATAAGAAGTGAATTAAAAATACCATCAACATTTTAGTATATAGAGCAAAGACAATTATTTTGATGGGGATATCTACAACGAATGAAAGAAAATAGACCAGTTTCGAAGAGTATGAGAAGCAAAACTGTTGAAAAACAAGAAGAGATGCAGACCCAGATAAACACGGGATAAAACAATAGGAGCCATTCTGCAAAAGAAAAGATCAAAGTGGATAGATACCAAAGCAATAGCACAAAACAGAAAAGAGTGGAAAAAATTTGTATATATAGATAACTGATATTTAAGTATAGAATAATAAAATTAATTAGAATTGTAAAATTAGATGTAAAGGTGTAATTTGTATATTTGTAAGTACGTAAAACTAGATGTGTTAAGTTGGAAGATGAAAGTTGCAACCCTACACCATTGTATGGTAGAAGGGATATAATTAAATATAATAAAATTCACAAGATATCACAGTAAAATCTGTATTATATCAACTTATTGGGTCGATTCAATTTTTGAGTTGAATAAAACGACCGGATTTGGCCAAGAAAAAGTTCTTTACCAACAGGACAATGCAACGGTGCAAACATATGCAGTTTCCATGACAAAAATTTATGAATTAGGAAACTAATCTACCTTATTCTCCCGATTTAGCTCCGAGTGACTATTTCTTGGCCCCAAACTTGATTAAAGGGCTCGGTGTAAAAAGATTTGACTTCAACGATGAAATAATCACACAAACTGCTATATCAATAAAAATACCTATTTTGATGACCTCTACAAATTACATTATAGAACTTAAAGTAGATTATGTTGAAAAATAAAATAACTTTTTATATAAAAACCTGTTTTTTATTCAAAAAGTCACGGATTTATTGACCCGACCTCGTACCTATGTTACATATTTCGTTCCATTTAAATCAAATTTCAGTTCGAACTATTAAGTCTGTTATAGTGGCTGTTGTCCAAATACATATTTCAATTTTGTACAAAAGCCAAAGCCAAGTAGTTTAAACTGTGTACCACATAAGCTCTCTCTGTTTCCCTTTTCCCAGAAACTTATTTAATGAAAATTTGAAGTTTCAAATCCTTCCGGAGAATCTCAATGAGTAATTATCACGTAATCCATTAATTTTCTTGTTTGTTAAGACTTTCAGAAATGCAGATCGCTATCTCCGTTGGTATTAGATGTTGCACAGAGTATAAATTTTATGATCCTCCGGGAGTCTCAATATAGACGTTTTTGCAATCAATTAATCACTCCGAGAATAGTTCCAGAACTAAATCCGACAATCTTTTTATAGTGTTCTGTTTTCTGAACACGTTGCCTATAATACAATGCAATTTAAAGCACATCTTGTTTTATCGGAATTGTTTGTAATTATATATCGGACGATCAAAAAGTAAAAATATACACAAAAATAACAACACATGTATACAGGGTGTTAGTAAATAAGTATGACAAACTTCAAGGGGTAATTCTATAAAAAATAGGAAAAAATAATAACAGTTTCCTCGATAAACGTATGCCCGCAACTGCTTCGTTTCCGAGATACGGGGTGTTGAAATTATTTTTATTTCAAATTGCCAATTTATTTATTGCTCTAATATTGGTTGAGCTATTAAAATGGAATTTGCTGAGTTTTAGGAGGTAGTTATTGCGTATTTTTTGACATACAACTAAGAATTTTGTAGTCATCATTGGCGCGTATACAGGTAATCGTCTGAATTTTTTTAAAGAAAAAAATAGTACGCCACTGAGGTATGTCAAATTAAAAATCATTTTTAAATTCTACGTTTAATTCATGGTAAAAACTTTTCCTGTTTTTTTTTCATAAAAAATAAAACATATTGGCGCGTATTTTTCATTTCTTAAATTATTATCATCTATCAAGAATTATACAAGAATACTAAACTAGAACAATAATTATTAAACAAGAAAATATCACTATTAAGATTTTAACTGGGTGCAAATCTACAAGAAATGTTCAAAGTGACCTCTTTTAGAGGTCACAGAAGAATTTTATATTCATCATTGGCGCGCGTGTGGGTAATGGTCTGAAATTTTTTAAAGAAAAAATAGTACGCCACTGAGACATTTCAAATTAAAAATCATTTTTGAATTCCTCGTTCAATTTACGACAAAAATCTTTCTTGCCTTTTTTTCATGTGAGGCGCAGTTTTAATGCAAAAAAATAAAACATCTTAACGTTTACAAAGTATTTGAAATAAGTTTCTACATAAAAGCTTTTTACATGAGAGGAAAAAACTATAGTTTTATACTGCAGTAAATATTCTGCTAGTTTCGATTTTGTTCATGCTACAAAGTTTTTTATTTACTTAGTGCATTATTGTTGTATATATATATTTTTTTTTATTATAGAACGACGGCATTTAACTCTGAATGAGATAAATAGGGCTGTAGGCCTTCTTCAATGTGTCATGCGGTAAAATAATGTAGCTGAGCGCATGTGAGTCTCCTAAAGTAGTCCAGAGAAATAAGGTTTTTGTCGGGACACTTGAGCAGCTAGGTTGCAAATGGGTTTTTTGGGTAATATATACCTAATACATTATAAATACAAAAATTCCCGTCACAGTTCGTACGAGAATTTTATTTATTAACAAATAAGGGTCAAAAATGGCAGTTTTTTCGTTTAAATCGCTACAGGTAAAAATAGGGTAACTCAATATCTTATTTATAGTATTACTATTTTAGTAGATGAGCCAAGGTTTAAAATGACAGTTTTTCAATTTTGGTACGATTATTTGTTGCTTCGGAAATTGCAAAATATAACTAAAATTACGAAAATAAAAAAATTGCTATAACTTTTGCGAAAATTATTTTAAGATTTTCATATTGCACGAAAAGTCGAGTCAAACAGTGTATATAATGCACAAAAAATTTTAGGATGATTTGTCAATTAGTTTAAATTTTATTCAATCTGTTTTTCCCAAAGAGCTTCTTTTCGCAATGTTATTGTTCAGAAAATAATAATGATATAGCAATTCTGCGGAAACCACGTGAAAAAATAATAGTTACTTTTTCAAAGTATTGAAAAAAATCAATAAAAAGTCGTTTCTATCGCTCCGAAAACATTTTACTAATGTAGAGTCATTTTTGGCTAATTAACAATTTGAATAATTTGGTTAATATTGACTGTAGAGTAAATCTGCTTAGGAATTTTAAAAGCTGGTTTTGTTACACAAATTTTCAAAAAAAAATTCGCCTAGGTTAAGTATGGTCAAAGTTAGCCATTTTTATTACTTATTTAATTCACATTTACTTCTATATACATAAAATTCTCCTGTAAGTGTTAGTTACCATACTACTCTGAAACGGCTTAGCCGATTTTTATGAAATTTTACACCTATATTCTATAGGACTGAGGATACCTTTTAATCTATTTTTCAGACCCATAAGTTATAAGGGAGGTTGCCCCTGATATTTTTTTTATTTCTTTGGGCAAAATTGTCTACCTTAATTTTATATGATGTATAATTAAAAATTACATACAACCCTTAATTTTCACTCTTCTGTCACAAACACCTATTTGTTAACAGCCATCTACATATTTACATCTATAAAATTCTCCTGTCAGAGTGTTAGTTGCCATACTCTTCCGAGACCGCTTGACCGATTTTTATGAAATTATATATGTATATTCGGTAGGTCTTAGAATCGGTCGTAATATATTTTCATATCCCTGAGTGATAAATTGGGGTTCCCCCTGAGATTTTGTAATGTTAGGTGGGGATATGTGTACATAACGTACTCTATAAGTCTACGAGTACATACAAATTAAATAAATTATGATTAAAATCAAGCAACAAGTTCCAGCGATATTAATCGCAGTATATGTTTGAAGAATCAATTTCATTTTTTGAGTGCACGGATTTTAATAATTCCCCTCCACCGACCACGAATCGATCTTGTTAGGACGTCATTTTTAAAGCTTTATTAACCACCCTTTGAAGTTCAAAGTTTACTCAAACTTTTACACATAAACTATAATAATATACCCTCAACTTCAAAATGACACTAGTTAGGTTGCTTAACTGTTATTAACAAAGTAGCCGCCAATAAAATAAGAAAAATGGCTAACTTTGACTAAAATTAACCTAGGCGAAAAGTTTTTTTAATTCGTGTAAAAATACCAGCTTTTCAAATCCCATTGTTGTTTTAGCCTACAGTCAATATTAACAAAGTTATTCAAATTGTTTTTAAGCCAAAAATGACTCTACTTTAATAAAACGTTTTCGGAGTGATATAAATGACTTTTTAACGATTTTTTTAAATACATTCAAAGTATGACTATTCTTCTTTCATGTGGTTTCCACATAATTGCTTTATCATTATCATTTTCTGAACAATAACATTGCGAAAAAAAGCTCTTTTTGAATATAATTTAAACTAATTGACGAATCGTCTTAAAATCGACAGAACGCGCGTGGACTCCGTCTAAGGAGGCTATTATGAGGCCTTAAGCCGTCGCCCTCCTACTACAGAAGACCTGGAGAGGACGATGTGATGCTAAATGAGGCCACAGACAATTTTCGTCGTGCTAGGGAGACGACGTGTTCCCCCTTCCCCCCCAAGGAAAGGGAACCTTGGATGTCTCAAATCCCCCTCAAGAACAATGCAGCGGTAGTGGCAGCACAAGTACGCTTCCCCCCAAGGAGTCTTCCCATCAGGATGGCTCTGGGGCCGAGGAAAATATCAGAAATGTCGATTAGTGTTCACCCATTCTGCTTTTACACTTCGGGACTATTGGTTGGGTAGTTTTTCGTTACTAGCGCGATGACGACGGCGGCGAACAAACAGCTCAGGATTTTGCAAGTGAATGTTGGTAGAGCCAAGGTGGCGCACGACTTGGTCTATGCGAAGGCCTTAGACATCGGGGCGGATCTGGTGATCGTACCAGAACCCAATAAATATATCACTAGTAAGTTTGGGTGGGTGCCGGATATGGTCCGCGACGTCGCTGTCCACCTTATCAATAAGAACGTGAGTATCCAAAAGATCCAAAGGAAGAAGAGTGTAGTCAAAATCAACTTAGTTGATGTGGCTATTATAGCCTGCTACATCTCTCCTAACGTCAACATGGCGGTCTACCGAGATAAGGTGGACAGCATTATGTAAGCTGCTCTGGTGGAAAAGAATTTCATCATAGCCGGTGATATAAACGCGAAATCCGTTCTATGGGGTTCGTTCCCCAAGGAACGACAGTAGAGGAGAGGTATAGAATGAGTGGATTTCCTCTCTCGATCTGGTGACCGCGAATAACGGTAAGCCTACTTTCTAGAGGGGGGATTCGCGCACCAATATCGACGTTACGCTGGTGTCAACCAAGTATTCCAGTAGGGTCACGAAGTGGGATGTGCTGGATGACAATCTATTCACATTCCACAAGTATATCTCCTACGAGATCGGATCCAGGGGGTCGACCAGTGGTGGTAGAAAGGTCATGACTTTCGATAGGGCAACCTTCACCGACCGTGTTAGGGATCTCCGCGGGGAGGTCCCTGACTTTGCCAGCCTTAGAGATGTCATGATACGCGCACATAGGGTGAGCAGGAGGCGCAACCAGATTCCGTATACGGTACCGTACTGGTGGAACGAGGAGGTACAAGCAACTAGAATTAACTGTTTCAGACTAAGACGCATCGCACAGAGGGACAGAACCCTGCAATCCAGGGACACATACAAACATGCCAAAAAGGACCTCACAAAGGTCATCAGGAGGTCCAAACGTATGTGCTGGATGAACTTGTGCGATGCGCTCGAGGACGACATATGGGGCGAGGCCTACAGTATTGCCACTAAGGCCCTGCGTGTCGAAGCCCCATATAGACTCACCGAGAGTAGCACGAGATACATTGCGGATATTCTCTTTCCCAGGAAGCCTGATTTGTTCTTCGTGCCCGCCACATATGAGCGCCCTGAAGCCGTCACTTCCATAGAACTCACCAGAGCAGTGGAAGCGATCAAGACTGGGAAGTCGCCGGGACCGGACCGTGTGCCGCCGGAGGCCGTTAAAATTTTGGTAGCTGCGCATTCTGAGTTGGTCAGATCGGCACTGACCCAGCTCCTCACGGCTCAAATTTTCCCTGACGTTTTGAAGAGGGCACGCCTCACCCTAATTTCGAAGCCCGGTAAAGATCCAGAAGAGGCCAGCTCCTACCGACCGATCTGTATCCTTGACAGTCTAGGCAAACTCTACGAAAACGTAGTTAAGAACCGCCTACAAGCGGAATTGGATGCTATAAACGCCATCTCTGATAGGCAATTCGGATTCAGGAAAGCCAGATCGGCGGTAGATGCTGTTAAGTTCATTACAAACCGCGTTAAAGCCACGGCGAGGAGGTGGACAGTAGTGATCATGTTCGATGTTAAAAATGCATTTAACTCGGCAAGTTGGGGACATATAGTCCGCAGGATGGAGGCCCTCAACGTGTCGAGTTATCTGACAAACGTGATCAAAAGCTACCTAACTAATAGGCACGTGTCTGCAGGTAACGACGACATTAAACTTACGGCAGGTGTTCCACAAGGGTCCGTCTTAAGCCCGACGCTGTGGAGCATCCTCTACGACGACGTTTTAAATATACGATACGGTCGAGACTGCATCGCGGTTGCATACGCTGACGACCTGACCATTCTCGTAACCAGCGATCTGTACTGGGAGGTGGTTGGTACGGCCGAGATGTGTTTCAGGCGGGTGAATGCCTGGATGAACAAGAACGACCTTGAACTCGCAGGCGGTAAGACAGAGGTGGTTATCCTAAAGGGACCTAGGGATAGACCGGACCTGTTGTTCCATTTTGGAAACAGCGAGGTCAAGTCGAGCCTATGTGCCAAATATCTTGGCGTGGACCACGACAAAGGGCTGGGATTCACCAAACGCCTCGCAAGGGTGGTGAGGAAGGCCGAGGCACAAACTGCAGCTCTTCGAAAAATAACACCAAATATCGGAGGGCCAAGTAGTGCCCGGAGACGACTGTACCTACACGTCGTACAGTCTACCTTTCTCTATGGGGTTCCGGTCTGGGTTGAGGTTCTACGTCACAAGAAATACAGAGATATGATAAACAAGGCACAGAGGAAGCCTCTGTTGAATTTAATAAGCTCATACAAGACTGCATCAACTGTGGCTCTACAGGTGATCGCGGGCGCCCCTCCCATACATCTGCTAGCTAAGGAACACCAGTTCCTATATGAGCACCGCCACGGCCACTTACTCGAAGTAAGATCGGCTGCACGACAACAACTCCTGGCGGACTGGCAGCTGGAATGGGAGGCGGAATCTACCAAAGCCCAGTGGACCAAAAGGCTGATCCCGAACGTAGAGTCGTGGTACGCCTGCAAGTTCAAGAGAGTAAATTTTTACTTTACACAATTTTTGACCGGTCATGGATCATTCAGGGCATTCACCCACAGGATCGGGAAGTCGGACGACGACCTATGCCGGACCTGTCGCGTGGGGGAAGACGCGGAACACTGCGTTTTCCGGTGCAGCGTCTTTGCTCACGAGCAGGTCAGGCTTCGTAGTAGGTTTGGCGACATCGGCCCTAATAATATTATTAATTTTGCGATCGGAAACAAGGCGGATTTCGAGGCCATAATTGACATGATAACCGGTATAATTAAGAGAAAATCCGAGTTGGGACGACTGGAGCAGAATGGGTGAGGCGGGTGAACACAATAGTTATAAAATAAAAAAATATTTATATAAAAAATAAAAAATAATAATAAAATCAAAATAAGAAATATTAAAAAAAAATCCGCGTCAGAGAAATATGACCCTAATTCTTCTAGGGCTCATTCTATCCGCCACAATACAGAACAGTCACCCAAGCCCTGCCGTTTTCAGGCAGGGGTTGGCCCACCTTCCTCCGTGTAGGGATCAGACTTTTCTCTATTGAGTCCTACCGTTTATAGGCTGGAAAATAGACATTTAAATGATCCAATGCTTCTGGTTACTTTCTTTCAGACAGCTCCCCATGGGATATCCCCATGAATCGCTCCCTAAGGAGCACGTCCAAGGATATTCCGGGTCGGAAGAGGGGGTGGTTTTAGTTGGTAGACGGCTGGTCATGGAGGGCATGCGGGACGCACGGGCCATACTGTGGTTGGTGCGCCCTAGCATGTTCTCCTTTCCTGTCCGAGTCCAACAGTACTAGGGACACCTTCCCTAGTCTGTTAAGAGCGTTCCACCTCAGTCCAACAAAAAAAAAGGTTTTTAACTCCAGAAGATAACCTGTCTTAGGCACTCCTGTGTCTGTGCTGATCACATATTCGTGTTCAGCAACCCCAAAAACCTCTAATTAATCCATTTACATTAATGTAGTACCAAAGACACTCGAAACTCCAGGAGCGCCTTTCATTGACCTTGGAAACCAGGTGTTCCGCGAGTCGGTTCTGGTGGCATATTCGTGTTTAGCGACCTCAAAAAACCCTCTAGTAATTCATTTGCATCAATTAAATGCCGAAAACCATCGAAACTCTAGAAGATGACGCCCTTGCAGTGGCCCTGGCTACCACGTCCTCCGGAGGTCAATTCTTATGGCATTCGTATTTAGCGATCCCAAAAACCCATGAGTAATCTGTTTATATAATTTAATGCAGAAAACCCATGAAACTCTAGAAGATGACGTCCGTTGAAGGTCAAGGTCAACGTAAAGGTCGCCATTGGCAAGACAGGAAAAAATCCTAGACTACTAGTACTTTTCCTTGATCCAAACTTCTACATGTTGCCAGATAACCAGGAATTGGAATACGCAGTAAATCTTATGTAATTTTCCGAGTTTGTGCCTCTAGATCTTGAAAATCCTTCAGACGATTGAATTGTGCCCATGAGAACTTTTTATCAAAGTATGAGTATTCAAAGAGTATTTACCCAAAGTATGTACGAAATCCACTGGGACCTAATTTCCATAAGGTTTGTGCGGGGTACTTTGTTGAAATGTCAAAAATAACTAGAATGCCTTTCATTAAATGCCTAATATTAAATACTACTAATCACTACAAATCGATTATTATTTATTAAAAACAATTATTAAAGAAGAAATTACGTCTCTTTCTAAAAATATTCCTAGACTTTTCCGATGTGTATATATAAGTTGATATCACAACCTTGCAAATAGTCCAGAGAAATAAGGATTTTTTCAGGATACTGAAACAGGACTACTTTTTAGTTATTGTAGAACTACAGGAAGAAAACCTACCTGTTTCCTGCCTAGACACCCTTCACTTACCACGACTAGTCACTATTTGAACTACATTTTTTAAAATTCGTGTATAATACCAGCTTTTCGAATGTGTAAAAAGATTTTTTCTACGGACAATATTTTTAAAGTTGTTCGAAATGTTTTTAAACTATACAACTTCAAAAATTTGGCATTCGGATTTTTGATTAATTAGATAATTTTTTTATAATTTTTATTCATTTCGATAATATCACTTTCTACTTTTATTTGCCATACGCGGAATTGCCTTATCTTCATTATTTTCTGTCTTATGTTATTGCTAAACAAAGGTCTCTGGAATAAACAAATAGAATAACTTTTAAACTAATTAATGGATCGGTCTCAAATTTTAAGGGTTGGGTTAAGCACTAAAGTTCTTAGTTAGTTTTAGTAAAAGTTATTAACAAATAACGATTTTCAATTATTTTGCAATTTGCGAAGTAACAAATTAACATTTTAAATTTAAAAAATCGGCAATTAGAAGGTTTTTCAATGTTGTTAAAAACTAAATTTTGTAATTTTATGACAACTATTTAGCTTTTTAATGGAGTGCAAAAAATCGAAATAGTCGCGTTTTCGCACTAAATTGCTAATATTTAAAAAACGGACGCGAACTCTAGGCAGGAAACAGGTAGGTTTTCTCCCTACGGGTCTACAAAAACTAAAAAAGTAGTCAGCTACCTGGATATTTTAGTTTCCCGAACATGGTCTATTTCTGGGCGCATATGAAATGCCTCCCGAAGAAGGTTTTCTTACCTGTCGCTAAAATGGTCACATACGAATTGCCTCCCAAGCTCTAAATAAATTACATGCTTCTAATCTTTATGTGAAAGTGAGACGTTGCCACATCTTCGTCCCTTTGTAAATTTTCGCCAAAATTGGTATTTCGTTATTTAATTTATTTATTTTCAACCTTTATGTATTAAACATTATTGACACTAGGCAATATTTATAAATTTCAACTAACTTATACATATATAATTAGTTTTATAACCGTTATATATAATAACCATTATTTTTTGTTATTAATAATTTGACAAAAAATACAAAAACATAATAAGTATTTTATAGATTTATAAATTTATATGATACTACTTTGACAAATTTTTATCTATTTATTTTACATTCTCTTAATTCTAAATTTTTTTCATTTAGAAAGTTTATTTTTGCTGTACTTTCTGCAACAATTTTTTTTCGTGTCGAAACAGAATTCATTTTAATGTAGGTATTTATTTGAAATTGTAAAATTATATCAATCAAATTATTAATGTTAGGAGAAGGAAAGTTGAAAGAAGAATTATACTTGGGATGAAAACTTTCGCATGGCTTTGTCATTCTTTCTACAGATAAAGAGTCATCAACCCAAAAATGTGGAGGAAATTTCGAATTTTCAGATATGTAATTATGCATTAACTGCTTGAAAATTAAAAAAATCAAAATAGATAGTACCTATTTAAATTATGATTTGGCAACATTGTGTCATTATACAGAGATTAAATAGACAAAATATCAGCCTAAATGATTAACGAAACGGAGGCATTTCGATTGTACCTGGGAGGAACTTCATGTATGAAAATATTTACCTGAAAAAGTGGGAGGCATTTCGATAACGCCGCTATTTCTTGCTTAATTCCCTGGAGTAAAAGTTGTGTAGTCGTTAAAACTCAATTATCATTTCTCAGAATTTAGTATTTATATTTTTAATACTCCTAGTTCCTACAATGCTATTTATCGTTGATTAATATACTGTTATGATCTACTTTTTATTACTTTTATATCAATTAGTCTTTATTTGATTACTCCAATTAATTATTTAATCAATTATTCAATTGTCACAAATCATATAAAAAAATTAAGAAAAAATCTCAGGGTGCCTTTTTATAATACAAAAAAAAATATCTAAATTATCTTATGTTATACTTATCTTCTCTCGTGGTTTCAGTATCTCTTAGTTGGTTATAATCGGAAAAAAATTTTAGGAAAAGGAATTAAATAGAAATATAAAATAAACATATAGAATTGTCTTTTATTATCAAAATCAATACTCTAAAAATTGATCAAATTAAAACCTGTGGACACAGCTGTCCGAATGAAATTTTTACCATTTAAATTTATTCTACCATTTAAATTTATTCTAGTTCAAATAACAATTTATCGGTTTGTTCCCGATAACTTTGATAAAACAAGCTAAACAAACAAATTTAGGTATTCGCAAAATTACTTATGCTTCCTATTTAAGTTTTGAAATATTGGAAGCTTAATTCATATGCTTTTACTCAAAATTTTAGTTTCCGAACATAAAAATATCTTTCACATAAATTGACTGACCTTTTGCTTCACTCACTCTGACGTTTTCTCTTGACCCAAAACAGCTCTCCCTTGTTGACTATGTTAGGCTACCCATCAAAGCCCTCTCCGTTCTCAAGTTTTAATCTAGCAGCTCAACAGCACCAATTCTCCAACGAGCCAGGCCTTTTTTTAACCAGTACTCGATTCAAACAGACTCCAAAAAATTCTCTCCTCTCCTTCTCACAATAATATCTGTCTCTCGTTCCACTTTTCAGCTCTATTCTCCACTATCAAACAACCACTGGTACTTGCTATCTAACTATCCACGAAAACGTTGACTGCTCTTCAGCGATGCCAATAACCTAATAATCTTTTCTTTTTCAAACTGTCTCAACTTTCAAGCTTCTCTCTCCCCATTCCAAAATTCCCTAGCCAATCAGAAACATTTATCTCTCCACCTTCCTGTCTTTTCATTCGAAAACAAACACTCATTCTTTCAGAAATATTCCTACCATCATAATAATTACTTTCGGGGAATTCTACAGCATTTACTCGGGATTAAACAAAAAGATATTAAAATTCCAAACTTTCTTTTAAACTATTTTTCTAGAAACTAATAATTACCGCGACCAGTAGATTCTACCTTTCCCGTAATAAACAATATGTTTACATTATAATCCTAAATAAATCTTCCTTTCACTTTAATTATTCACAAAAGTCTTTAAATCTTCATCGAAAAACTCATTAAAGGAGAAAGCCACTTACATGCTCGCTAACTTCTAATAAATATTTACAAATCAATATACAAGGTGGATCAAATTTATGTGCCCGTGTTATATAAAAAAATAATTTTTTTTTATTCTATCTTTGATTGACAGATTGATCCACAATAACATCCCCGCCTTGTTTTGAGATAAAATCGTTTTTAATAAGTGCAACAAAAAAATGATTTTCTCTCGACAACAACAGTTTTTTCTTATGTCAAAATATTTATTCCCGCCTGAAAAACAATTGCTTCCTTTGTCCCAGTGTCTGTACTTATATGGGATTGGGTACGTTTTCGACCGAAAATTTCCTACATCTTTAACCTCAAATAAATGTTCATACTTTTTGGCTACTCTGTTTTCTTC
This sequence comes from Diabrotica virgifera virgifera, assembly GCF_917563875.1. Lineage (NCBI taxonomy): Eukaryota > Metazoa > Arthropoda > Insecta > Coleoptera > Chrysomelidae > Diabrotica > Diabrotica virgifera. Next base: position 114,694,569 of record NC_065452.1, read on the forward strand.
ATTTATTAGATTTTCATACTCCCTCAATATTACACGCCGTTCCTTCTCCTTTTCTTCTCCACATGTCAATTTTCTTTCGTTTTCTTCCGATTCTTTATACATGTTTATTGTGTATTCTGCCTCCTCCATTTTGCATACTTCTTCTTCAAATAACACAGTTTCAATGGTATCTATTTCGCCTTCTTTTTCTATTCTGATCTCTTCTTCTTCTGGGCTCATCTCTTCTTTTGAGGAATCCAAAGCTTCATTTTCTTGTATCAATCTTTTTTCTTCTTCTTCTGGGCTCATCTCTTTTTTCGAGGAATCCCAGGCTTCCTTGTCTTTACTTATCTTCTGCTTAATTATTTATATGGGAAATAAGCCACAATTAAAATGAAAAAAATAATTTTATTAACGTTTCGACGCCCAAATCGGGTGCCGTTGTCAAAATACAAAATATTACTAAAATAAACAAAAGTGTTGTTGCTAAGCAAAAAAATTCTTCTAATAATTTATTTAATCTCACTCATTTATATTGGCAATTCAGACATATATTATACATTTTAAAGTAGAAGACTTTAAAATGATATTGCCAATATTTATGAGTTGCGTTCCTGGGACGACTTACTGAAAGATAGTTCATTCGATTACATGAAATCAACCCCAACTCAAGAATATCCGTCATAAAAAATTATAGCATGTGATCTGTCTTTAAAAAGACAACCAAATGCAACGACAGTAAAATTCTCGCGTTAGAGACTTCATAGTAAATCACAAGGGAAAACCGAAAAAAAAAACCCTGTGATACTATCCCGACATCGTAAGTATTTGGTCTTACATTAATTTACTCTCAAAAAATAATACCAAATTCTGACTTGTAACATGTTTAAATTATAAATAATATTAATAATACTAGATATATAAGTAATACTAAAATATAAAATATGTACTAGCTCGATATTATTGACTTACTAATCTTGGTATTTTCTTTCTATTGACTTCCTCTTTCAGTATGGGTAACCACATCCTACTGCATTCTACCGAGGAATTTGCGACACAATTGGTTTCATTTAGCATAATTAGAGCCGCTTCTTTGATTTTCTCTTTTTACTATCCGATTCTTTCAGGACTATACTTGAATCTCTCCACTGAAAGTATAGTCCTGAAAGAATCAGATAGTAAAAAGAGAAAAATCAAAGAAGCGGCTCTAATTATGCTAAATGAAACCAATTGTGTCGCAAATTCCTCGGTAGAATGCAGTAGGATGTGGTTACCCATACTGAAAGAGGAAGTCAATAGAACGAAAATACCAAGATTAGTAAGTCAATAATATCGAGCTAGTACATATTTTATATTTTAGTATTACTTATATATCTAGTATTATTAATATTATTTATAATTAAAACACGTTACAAGTCAGAATTTGGTATTATTTTTTGAGAGTAAATTAATGTAAGACCAAATACTTACGATGTCGGGATAGTATCACAGGGTTTTTTCCTGGTTTTCCCTTGTGATTTACTATGAAGTCTCTAACGCAAGAATTTTACTGTCGTTGCATTTGGTTGTCTTTTTAAAGACAGATCACATGCTATAATTTTTTATGACGGATATTCTTGAGTTGGGGTTGATTTCATGTAATCGAATAAACTATCTTTCAGTAAGTCGTCCCAGGAACGCAACTCATAAATATTGGCAATATCATTTTAGAGTCTTCTACTTTAAAATGTATAATATATGTCTGAATTACCAATATAAATGAGTGAGATTAAATAAATTATTAGAAGAATTTTTTTGCTTAGCAACAACACTTTTGTTTATTTTAGTAATATTTTGTATTTTGACAACGGCACCCGATTTGGGCGTCGAAACGTTAATAAAATTATTTTTTTCATTTTAGTTGTGGCTTATTTCCCATATAAATAATTAATCATAAAAATGCCACAAGGAAATAGCTTCAGAACAACATTATCTTCTGCTGCTTTCTCCTCAGTCTTCTCTGTCCTTGCTTCATTGCCAAATTCATTTCCACCGTTTGTTTTTTGTCTACATTATCCTTTTTCCGTTTCTCATGTTCCTTGTCCATTTCCAGAATGTCCTGTTCTTCTTCTTTTTACTCTGTGATTTTCATCGTATTATTTTTGAAATCTATCACCACATGTTTTTCTGACAATTCATCCACTCCTACGATCATATCATGTATCATGTTCGGCATTATAACACATTGTAGTGCATAAAATTTCTTGCCCAATCGTATCTTTATTCGTATTCCTTCATTTATAGTTGCCAAAGTCCGTTTATTTGCACCAACTAAATTTACCCTGGGAATTTCATAAATTAAATTCGTTAAATCAACCTCTTCTATTAATTTCCTGTTAATCAATGTAATTTCCGAACCAGTATCAATCATAATTTTAATCGGTTTCTCATTGATAAAACCATCTACAAATTTTAAATTTACTCCACTTCTTTTATTATTATTTCCTGCTAATTTAATAAATTCCTTCGGGTGACAAAAATTCCTGTTTGTTCTTTTGTGTTTAGTGAGCGCCTTCGTGAAAAAAACGCTTGCTGTTCTTCTTCTTTCGTCGCTTTGTCTCTCATCCTCATATTCGCCTATTTGCGTATTGTTTACCGCTCTTCTATTTTCTCTCGGTCTGTTGGACCCGTATCGGTTTCCACCATTTTCCTGTTCATTCCTTCTATTATCATTTCTGTCTTCTTGATATGTGCGGGTGTTATTTCCATTTTGATTTTCTCGATATCTGTCTTCGTTCCATTGCCGATTTCTTTGTTCATAGTTTCCTCTTCCATTGTCTCTATTTTCGTTTTCACTCCTCGGAATAAATTCTCTTCTTGTATAATCTCTCCTAAAGTTTTGTCTTTTATCTCTATAGTCTCGATTTTCGCGTTGTCTATAATTTTCTTGCGGTCTTCTTATTTCTCTTTCTCTCATTTTTGCTTTTCGTATTTGTAAGAATTGGCACAAACTGTCGATATCTTTGTAGTTTTGCAAAGTTATGTGATCTTCTAAGGTATCTTCAAAATGTCTGGCTATTAGTTCTACTGTCTGTTCGGACGAAAAATTGTAGTGTAGGTGTTTTGCTTTGTTGTATGTTTGTGTTTTGTAGCGCGTATGTTTGTTCTGAAATACCCATTCTATCATTGTACCTCCCATTTTGCAACTCCTTGTTTATTTCTAGCTGTTGTATTTTTCCCCAGAAATAACTCAGGAACTTTTGTTCGAATTTATGCCAATTGTCCAATTCTTCTTCTTTGCTATCAAACCATAAGCTCGCCTCATCTTTAAGATGGTTCCTTATCGTTTCTTTGGCTGTTTCGAAGTTACCGATGTATCGTACTTTCTTTTTTAAATTATTTATGAAAATTACTGGGTGTAATTTTTTTACATCCCCGCCAAATCTTATTTTCACATCCTCTGTACTATGGATAATCGTTTCCCTTCTTTCTCCGGAATTTTGTTGATTCCTGATTTCCTCCATTTTTCTTTATATTTCTCGCCTGTCCTCTTGTAATGCGTTTTCCAACTTATTTTCCAAATTTTCTAGTTCCTTTTTCTGGCAATTTGTTAACTCCTCCATTTTATTTTCAATTTTCATTTCTTGTTCTCTCACAAAATTATTCACAAAAGTCTTTAAATCTTCATCGAAAAACTCATTAAAGGAGAAAGCCACTTACATGCTCGCTAACTTCTAATAAATATTTACAAATCAATATACAGGGTGGATCAAATTTATGTGCCCGTGTTATATAAAAAAATAAATTTTTTTTATTCTATTTTTGATTGATAGATTGATCCACAATAATACATATTGGGATTTCAATCAAAGATTTTATTTTTGATCACGGACCGGATTCCTAGAATATTAATAATATGTTCTGTGATTATTCACAATTATATTTGTCGCCTGAAAGCAACAGTTGGATAATATGTAAAATAGTGTAGTTTCGAGGAAAACGCAATTGAAAAGTTTACGAAACTTCAGTAACTAATAACTGTTTTATATTTGAATAGATTTCATGGAATTTTGTTTGAGTACCTAACTTTACATGCGTCACATAACAATTTATATTAATTCATAAAAAAGGGAAAAATAATTGGAGAAAGAGTTAGTAGTCCTACTGTTGCCCTCAAAGATAATCTGTTTTTTAACGATATCCGTAAATTTCTGTTATATAAACTTATATTGCACTAACGTTTTGTTTAAAGTTTTACACATTTCAATACAAAAAACAAAACAATTTTGTTGTTCAAACATGTTATTACATAAATTATAACATGAACATACTTGTTTTCCAAAAATTTAAATATTTGACAAGATAATAAGCAAAATAAAATGAAAAAAATTATCAGAATCAATTTTGGTAATAGCGGATGCTGAAAGTTGTGAAAGTACAAACTTATTGCATTTTATTAAATCCGCCCGAAATTTCTAAAGGAGAATTTATCATGAATTTAACTTACCTTTTTCCTGTGCTTGATAAATTCCAGATAGCAACTCAGAAACAGTATTATTTTTGTTCGCTAAATACACTAAATACTGACTTCTTCTAGATACCCATAATTTTTACAATTTAAATTGGCTGAATTATACATTTTTACTCTTAACATACACCTTTTATGTTGTCTTAGTGTTGTATTATAGAATTTGAGCTAAAAGGAATTAAGCTACACAAGGATATGTAATATTGTGAAAAAAGTATTTCAGGTAAAAGGGGGAGAAGTGTACTTTTGAAGTGTGTAAAATTAATAATTCTTAGCTGAGCGCTTTCGGCTTATAAAGCCATCTTCGGAGCTATGGTCAAAAAGGTCAAAATACCACTATGAAGAGAGATGGGTTCCATTTATGATATGAAATACTTCTGTTTCTTATGTAGTTTTTTATTGGTTGGAAAAAACCTTGTCTGTCTGTTTAAAAAATTGTTTAATTTTATACAAGCAGATAGCAGAATCCTGCTATCTGACACCGCAGTATTCAAATGGTAAGGTCTTTTTGACCTTACCATGATCAAATATTCGTTTTATATATAATGTAATTTTCGTGTGGAAGTCCTTTGTGCTCGTTCTTGATGTTTAACTTTTCTGGATACAAAAATAACCAACAGCAAATTGAACAATTTTTTAAACAGACAGACAAGGTTTTTTCCAACCAATAAAAAACTACATAAGAAACAGAAGTATTTCATATCATAAATGGAACCCATCTCTCTTCATAGTGGTATTTTGACCTTTTTGACCATAGCTCCGAAGATGGCTTTATAAGCCGAAAGCGCTCAGCTAAGAATTATTAATTTTACACACTTCAAAAGTACACTTCTCCCCCTTTTACCTGTTGTCATAAGTGTGTACGAAACTATTTCAGTCTTTACATTTAAAAAGTATTTCACTTTTTATTTATCTTAGTGTTACAGTCAACAGAATAGTTTATTTTGAATCATTTGACAAGGATATCACAAAAGTAATTTTTTTTACATATCCTACTGTTGCTTTAAGGCGACGAATATTATTATTATTTCTGTGATTATACAGAGAAATAATGTTTTTGTCGGGACACTTGACCAGCCAGGTTGTAAGTGGGTTTTTTGGGTACTATATACCTTATAAATACAAAAATTCCCATCACAATTCGTACGAGAATTTTAGTTATTAACAAATAAGGGTGAAAAATGGCAAAATCGCTACAGTTAAAAAAGGGCAATTAAATATTTTATTTGGAGTATTCATCTCTTAGTAAATGAGCAAAGGTTTAAAATAGCAGTTTTAAATTTTGGTTCGATCATTTGTTGGTTCGCAAATTGTAAAATAAGACTAAAATTTGGAAATCAAAAATTTGCTATAACTTTTGCGGAAAGGAACTTAAGGCTTTGATATTACACGAAAAGTTTAGTCGAACAATATATATAATGCACAAAAAATTTTAAGACGATTCGTCAATTAGCTTAAATTTTATTTAATTTGTTTATCCCACTGAGATTTTTTTCTAATGTTATTGCTCAGAAAATAATAATGATACGGCAATTCTGTGGAAACCAAATGAAAGAAGAATAGGTACTCAGTACTCATATTTTCAACGTATTTAAAAAAATCAGTAATAAGTAATTTTTACCAGTCCAAAAATATTTTACTAAATTAGTAAGTCATTTTTGGCTTATAAATAATTTGAATTACTTTGTTAATATTGACTGTAGACTAAATCTACTTTGGTATTTGAAAAGCTGGTATTTTAACACGAATTTAAAAAAAATATCGCCTAGGTTAATTACGGTCAAAGTTAGCCACTTTTTTTAATTAATTCCCAGCTACTTCTATAATATATAAAATTCTCCTGTCACAATGTTAGTCACCATACTCCTCCGAAACGGCTTGACCGATCTTTATGAAATTTTACACGTATATCCTGTAGGACTGAAAATAGGTTTTACTCTATTTTTCATACCCATAAGTGAAAAGGGGGGTTGCCCCTGACTTTTTATTTTATTTGTTTTTGGAAAAAAATGGTCTACCTTAATGATGTAGCATTAAAAATACATACAACCCTTAATTTTCACCATTCGATCACCAACCCCTATTCTTTAATAGCCATTAATATCAAAATATTAAATTATTGACACAATTCTCCTGTTATAATATTAGTTGCCATACTCCTCCACTCCTCCAAGACGGCTTGACCGATTTTTATGAAGTTATATAATATGTATGTATATTCGGTAGGTCTGAGAATCGGTCGTAATCTATTTATTATATACCTGAGTGATAAGGGGGTTCCCCCAACATTTTGTAATGTTAGGTGGGGATATATGTACATACATAATGTACTCTACAAGACTACGAGTACACACAAAAATTTATAAAAAAAATAATATACATAATCCGGTTCTTTTCTACCGTGAGGTGACAAGAAAAATTAAATAAAAAAAAATAGTGATCAAAATCCATCAACAAGCTCCGGAGATACTAATCGCAGTATATTTATGTTTGAAGAATCAATTTTATTTTTTGAGCCCACGGATTTTGATAATTTCCCCTATACGGACCCAGAGCCGATTTCGTTAGGACTTCATTTTTAAAGCTTCATTAATCGCTCTGTTGAACTTAAGTTTACTCAAACTTTTACACATAAACTATATATGTACCTTAAACTTCAAACTGGCGCTGGTTGAGTTGCTTAATTGTTATAAACAAAGCAGCTGCGAATTAAATAAAAAAAGTGGCCTAACTTTGACCTTAAGTAGTTGGGCGAAATTTTTTTTGTGATAATTTGTGTAAAGATATCAGCTTTACAAAAAAAAAAGTTAATATAGTCTACAGTTAATATTAACAAAGTTATTCAAATTATTTATAAGCCAAAAATAACTCTACTTAAGTAAAATGTTTTTGCGTTGGTAAAAATGACATTTGTTTATTTTTTATTAAATAGGTCTTCTTCTTTCATGTGGTATCCTCAAAATCGCTATATAATATTATTTTCTGAGCAATAACATTGTAAATAAAAGCTCTGTGGGATAAACAAATGGAATAAACTTTAAACTAATTAACTAATCATCTTGATTTTTTTGTGCATTATAAATAAGGACTATTTGACTCAACTTTTCATGCAACATCAAAGCCTTATGTTCATTTTTGCAAAAGTTATAAAAAACTTTTGATTTTCGACATTTTTGTTTTATTTTGCAATTTCCGAAGCAACAACTGATCGAACCAAAACTCAAAACTGCCATTTTAAACCTTGGCTCATCTACTAAAAGAAACATATTATAAATAAGATATTTAATTACCCTATTTTTACCTGTAGCGATTTAAACGGAAAATTGCCATTTTTTACCCTTATTTGTTAATAACTAAAAATCTGGTCCGAACTGTGACGGGCATTTTTGTATTTATTAATGTATTAGGTATATGGTACCCAAAAAACCCATTTGCAACCTGGCTGGTAAAGTGTCTCGAACATGGTACATTTTTGCCTGATTTCTCTGGAGTATTATTAGATATTTCGAAACTTTCAGGTCGAATATTGTTTTCATTATACGTACAAATAGGTTTTAGAAATTAAACATATTATTTTATTTTTTCTGCTTATAGTCCAGTCGTCAAGGAAGAAAATTCCACTGAATTTTCAAAAATCATACGAAACAGCTGAATTTTGCTGAGAATAGCAACTTTGGGACCCCACAAACGATGTAAAAACCCTCCCTTAGAGGGGAAACGCGAAACACCGATCTACCAAGAATCTGTACACCATAGAAATAAATGTTTCAAACAAGAAATATAGCCGAGAAAATTTTGAACACAAATGTCTTATTATATCATTTTTTGTGTAGAAAGAACCGTTTTTTCAGAAACAACGCTTGATTTTGTGGTGATTTCGAATATCAGTTAGGCGCGCGAAATCAATTTTTTAAAATCAACAAAAATCAAAATGCGTTCTTAAGATGAAGAAAGCTGCTGATATTGTTTGCAGTTTTCCACAGATAAATAAAATATAGTCTATAAAGCTTAAAGCTGTTAAATAAATAAATGTTGCGCGATGTTTACCATTTTTTTACGATTCTCATGAGGTAAACTCTAATAGAGGAATTTACTAGGAATTATCGAACAGACTGGAATATCTAGGTTACGCTAATGATATATGCCTCTTAGCACATTCAAAACAAAATATGAGCCTCCAAGTAAACAAGTTACAAGAAGAATCAAAGAAGGTTGGTCTAGAATTAATCATCAGCAAAACTAAAGAAATGCGAGTGGGAATCAGAAACAATCAACTTATTGTGATCAAAAAACAAGAAATTGAAAGAGTGGTGGGATTTATATATTTAGGCAGCATAGTCGACTGTGGTAATGGTACAGAGGGTAATTAGCCAGATCAAAGACAAATCTGACCAAAAAAAAAAATAAAAAAAGGATGAAAATTTGGGAATAGGTAGTTGAAATTGTCTATTATTATATAAGAAAAAGTTTACAATTCTATATCCCCCTTCTCGGGGAATACCCCTTCTCACGGGTGAAAAATATGCATTCAAAATAAGTCCGGAATAAAATCACTAATTATAAGCAACTTTTATTCTATAGAGTTTTTTCACTAAGTCAATACTTTTCCAGTTATTTGCGAGTGAATATGTATGTCCATTTTTAACAAAAAAAAAATATGTTTTTGGACGGCTTTTCGCAAATAACTCAAAAAGTAAGTATTTTATCGGAAAAAAATGTTCTTAGCAAAAATATAGCTTATAAAAAAGTGAAAAAAATGTGTACGCATGAAGGCTGTATACCCAGTAGAAGCGGAGTTGCAGTTAATGAAAAGTATGATCTTATTCGTCTCAAATAATAAATAATAATATTAAAGTCCAAATCAAATATTTCAACGTAAAATAACCAAAAACGGAGCACTTTTCGGGGAAACTTTTTAAAGCGTTTAAAAATAGGTTTATTTTTGTTTAAAAAAAAACTTCGAACAATAAAAGTAACTGAGTTACGCTCAAGATATTGTTGGTCCCTTTTATATTTTGGTAAAAATAAATGCGAAAATCACCCCCTAATTAGCATCCCAAATAAAATTTATCGTTACCGCTTCACAAGTTACTTTACTTATGTATTGTTTATATGATCCATAAGTTTCATTTTTCGTAAAGTAATTTTCGAAAAAATCCCATTAATTTTTTTTTTCAAAATAACTTAAAAATTATTAGTAATACCAAAAATCTCAAACAGTAATAAAATGTACGTTTTGCTTTTGTGAATATTTTTGATTTATTGTTTTTCTGTTAGACAAAAATTGGTTATCCTAGGGATGTTCAAAATTTGCATACACTCGTGATTAGTGAGTCGTTCAAGCCATTTTAATACAGATTTTTCAAAAATAAGCACTTTGAACTGATGAAACTTACAGATCATATAAATAAAGCATACATAAGCAAAGTAACTTGTGAAGCGGTAAAGATTAATTTTATTTAGGATGTTAATTGGGGGTGATTTTCGCGATCCTTTTTACCAAAAAATAAAAGGGACCAACCATTTTTTGAGCGTAGCTCACTTACTTTTAATGTTAGAACTTTTTTAAACACTAAAAATAAACCTTTTTTTAAACACTTTAAAAAAGTTGTAGTGAGTTTTCCCCGAAAAGTGCTCCGTTATTTCACGTTGAAATATTCGATTTGAAATTTGACGATAAAGAACCTACTTTTCATTAGCTACAACTCTGTTTGTAGTGGGTCTACAGAGTTCGTGCATACAACATTTTTTTCACTTCGTTAGAAGCTATATTTTTGCCAAGAATATTTTTTTGATAAAATACTTATTTTTGAGTTATTTGCGAAGAACCGTTCAAAAATATGTTTTTTTTTGTTACAAATAAACAAATTCACTCGCAAATAACTCGAAAAGTATTGACTTAGTGAAAAAACTCTATAGAACAAAAGTTGCTTAGAATTAGTGATTTTATTCAATTCCGGACTTATTTTGAATGTATAATTTTTCACCCCCGAGAAAGGGGTATTCCAAATATGAAGGAGATGTAGAATTTTAAACTTTTTCTTCTATAATAATAGACAATTTCAACTACCTATTCCCAAATTTTCATCCTTCCTTTATTTTTTTTGAAGTTTTCGTAAAGTTTGAGTTCATTGATAGGGCTAGATGTGTAGGAAACAAATAATTAGGCACATAATGCCAACAATATTATGCTTAATAACATATGGAAATTTGGGATTTAACCAACTAAAACGAAATTAAACATCATGAAGACAATTGTAAAAGCTGTATTAGTATATTGCTGTGAAACGTGGAAGATATCAGCACTCATATACAAATTACAGGTTTTCATTAATAGAGCATTATGGAAAATCTTTCGTATATTTTGGCATAAAATGTCATAAAGCAAATAAGGTGAAGAAAATGTAAATGGCTGAGCCACACACATAGAATCCCAGATGACATTGACAGGACTCTACTGGAATCATTAAGGCCAACGGAAAGTAGGCAGACCCAAAAAAATTGGAAAAGGACTGTTCTGGATGAAAGGGAAGAAATGGAAAATCCTGGCTTGAAACCAAAACACTATCCAGAAGCAGAGTTCGCTACAGACACTTCGTGGAAGCCCTATGTTCCAATTAGAAATTTCTGGACTATATAATATTATATTATACTACAAGAATGCAATAAATCTGGTACCATTTTACTTTTGCAATTAATCTGTCATGAGAATTAACACAATTCTAAAATTAAAGATATCTTATTTGATGTTTCAACTACCAGATCAAGGTTTTTACATACTTTTTATTTTGAAATCGAGCTCTATGTAGAAATATCAAATAGAGAATATCCAATTTTGTAGTTGGGAATAATTTCCTCGATGCATTTAATAAAAGGATGTACATAAGTGACATAAACAATATATATATTTCGACACGCCAAAATAATTTATAAATTTTAAAATTAGTTCAAAGGCAATTTAACCTGTCTGGAGTATATAATAAATAATGAAAAATTCAAAATACTCACGTATATTATAGTAGAGTTGCTTGGGTGATATCTTTTTTAAGATAAATTTGGCCCCATCGAGCAAATTGGGTGTCTCGCATTCTTGAAACATGACGAATTACGTAGCTCTCGAAAATTTCAGTCGAAGTCCCAAAATATGAGCATCTATCAGTAATATGTACCTACAGTAACTCTAACAATATTTTTTACCTACAGAATGATTTCAGTTTTAGAGAAAAGAAATAGAAAATATTTATAAAAAAAAAACAGTTTGATTCATATTTTTAAGTAATTGAAGGTATCAAAGTGTTTAAACCAAAAAACAGCAGTAGACCAGGGCATGTAGGAAAAATAAATCGATTTTTAAGTACAACACCTATCAACTTACAACTTTTTGAATTTTATTCGGGATAACTTCAGAAAAAATTCTACAATAGACAAATGGCTGGAAATGCATATAATTGCATTTAAAGAGCATAAAATGCATCTAAAAGGGCATTAACATGTCAAAATCAGTATATTAAGTAATGAGTTGTTACTCGGTGGTTTTTGGTGTCGCTGAACATGAATACGCCATCAGAACCAACTCCCAGAGCACGGTACCCAGGGCCACTGCTGAGGAACATCATCTTCTAGAGTTAGGAGGGTTTTTCCCTGAAGAAATTGCTGATTTCTGACATCAGAACTGACCTTCAGAGCCCCTAGCGCTCAGGGTGACTGCTATGCACCTCATCTTATAGAATTTTTAGGTTTTCCGACACTACATTGATGTAAATAGAGTACTCGGGGGTTTTAGCACTGAATCTGGTCATCAGGCGCTCCGGAAATCGGTTTTAATAGTGTATTCGTGTTCAGTGACCCCAAAACCCCCGAATAATCTGTTTGCATAAATCTAGTGCCGAAAACCATCGAAACTCCTGATAACATGCCTTGCAGTAACAGTAACTCTGGGCACCTGCTCCGGTGGTCGGTTCTGATTGCGTATTCATGTCCAGCGACCCAAAAACCTCCAAGTAACAAAATCTTTCTCTTAATATACTTATCTTAACATGTTTATAAACTGTTGGATACACTTAAATGCAGTTATGTATTTCTACCCATTTTTCTGTAGTAGACTTTTTTCCTGACGTCATCCTGAACACAATGCAAAAAGTTCCAACAACCCGATAGGTGCCCGTTAGATTTAAAAACATATTTATTCCGGTGTTTTTTTATCTAAATGCCCTGGTCTACAAGGTTCGATATGTTAATTGGCAATATATTGCAATATTGTCCAATAAAATACCACAACCATTTATCTATAGCATGTTGTCCACGCCCTGACTAATCAATTAGACCAGAGAAATTAGCAATTCAAATGTCTTTCCCATGACACTCTTTGATTGGGGTATTTAACAATTGCTTCTGATAAATTTGGTGATAATAATATGTAGGTACCTAAAAAACAAATGTGCAAAACATTAAACGTTATTTTTTACTTATAAACAATATATAAACAATGTAAAATCGCTATCAGATTTTAAATACTAAAGGTGAAGACCGATAAACTATGTATAGGGAAAATTCATACAATTTTTTGAAAAAGTATAGAAAATCCTTTAAAATGAGAGTTTTTCTAGTCATTTCTTTTTAATTTGTTGCTTAATTATTGAAAAAATAGCTTCAAAAGTCGATGTTTTGAAATTAATTAATAACTTTGAAATTGCACATAATCTGAAAATGTACATAAAACTTTAATTTCGCGTAATATTAGGGACAATATCACATGACTACATCTATACAAATTTCAACTAGTTTCACTTACCAGTTATTGCAAAATTGAAATTGTTTATCGAGAAAAATCGCTGTATACAGTGTGTTTCATTGGGAAACGGAAATACTTTAACGGTGAATAGAGGTCACCAAGTCGGTTCTAGATATACAACATTTTTTACCCTGCCGACTTTTATAACTGAGTTACAGGGTGTTTTATCGATTTTGCCCATTTTTTCCTAAGCCATAACTTTAGAACCACCCTGTATATTTTTTGATATGTGGTACATATATGTCTCATTCAAAACCCAAACGACTGACATGCTAACCATAAGAAAAATCCAGGTCCGGATTAACAAAAAATTATAAAGTGTTTGTGACCTTAAAACAATACCCTTTATATTCAACTTTTGAAAATCTGTTTGCATATTTGAAAAGAGCACAAAATAATAAATTTAATGGTTCGCTTCAATTTTTTACGGCCAGACAATTTTATGACTTTAATTTTCAAATTATATTGAATTTTTTAAGAACTCTTACATTAAAAGGCAGGTATTATTAACTTTTAGTTATAAATTATTAAAGTTAATAAATAAATACTCATTTTAAAAATAATCAATAGATACTTATTTACCACATTGGAACGACCCAATTAGTAATGACAAGAAAAATCCAGGTCCGGATTAACGAAAAAATATAAAGCAATTGTGACCTTGAACCAACACACTGTATATTGAAATTTTGAAAATTTGTCTGCGCATTTTAAAAGAGCATAAAAAACTGTGAATAAAGGTCCATTTTAATTTTTTCGCCGTTGATTTAATTATTACATCAATTTTGAAATTTTAAAGAACCATGAGATTAAAAACCAGATATGTACGAGTATTATTAACTTTTAATAATTTAATGTTAATGAATTATTACTTATTTTAAAAATACTTAATTCTTATTTACTACGCTGGCTTCATGGATTCTCTGGATTTGTAGCTGTATGCACATCATTAAAAATTGGAATTGCGAGAATTGGGATATTTTAATGATTTAGTAAAGAATTAAAAAAAAGAAGTATATCTAATAAAAATAAATTCGTTTAAACAATTCAACAACTTAATATAAATTAAAAATATTTGAACTATAACAGTTGCTCAAAATGTTCGCCATTTTGTTCGATGCATTTCCTTGCTCGTTTCAAAAGATTTCGAATCGATTTTCTAATTACATTGGGATTGTTCTTCATTTTTCTGGTAGCTTCTTGTGACCTTGACAGAATTAATCAATATGATTTCAAAATTGCCGCAATTAAATTATCAGCGCAAAAATTTGACATGCACCTTTGACACAGTTTTTGATGCTCTTTTAAAATACGCAAAAAAATTTTTAAAATTTCAATATTATACAGGTTGTCGTTTTAGGGTCACAATTACTTTATATTTTTTTGTTAATCCGGACCTGGATTTTTCTTGTCATTAGTAATTGGGTCGTTCGAATGTGGCAAATAAATATTGATTATTTTTAAAATGAGTATTTATTCATTAACTTTAATAATTTATAACTAAAAGTTAATAATATCTGCTTTTTAATGTCAGAGTTCTTAAAAAATTCAATATAATTTCAAAATTAAAGTCATAAAATTGTCTGGCCGTAAAAAATTGAAGCGAACCATTAAATTTATTATTTTGTGCTCTTTTCAAATATGTAAACAGATTTTCAAAATTTGAATATAAAGGGTATTGTTTTAAGGTCACAAACACTTTATAATTTTTTGTTAATCCGGACCTGGATTTTTCTTATGGTTAGTATGTCTGTCGTTTGGCTTTTAAATGAGACAAATTTGTACCAAATATCAAACAAATATGCCGGGTGGTTCTAAAGTTATGGCTTAGGAAAGAAATGGGCAAAATCGATAAAACACCCTGTAACTTGGTTATAAAAGTCGGTTGGGCAAAAAATGTAGTATATCTAGAACAGGCTCGGTGACCTCTATTCACCGTTAAAGTATTTCCGTTTCCCAATGAAACACCCTGTATAAAAATATCGGCTTTTGAAGCTGTTTTGCAATAACTCAGCAACAAATTAACAAAAAATAACTTTGTAAACTATAATTTTAATGGATTTTCTATGCTTTTTCAGTAAAATTTCATTACTTTTTCATATAATTTACTGGTCTAACCTTTATGTATTATTTAAAATCAAATTGTGATGTTACGTTGTTTATAAATTGTTTATAAGTAGAAAATGACGATTAATATTTTGCTCTATTTTGCAATTTTGTTTATTTCATATTGTTACACCAAATTTATCAAATTTATCAAAAGCAGCTCTGAGATACTTCCCAAGATACTTTCACGACACAGATACTTCCTAGTGAAATAGGAGTGAACCATGAATACATCTACCTGCATACCACCAAAGTAAGTGCATATTACCTCTGTCCTTGATGTATACACTACAGATCTTCCATCTAGTAATAATACAGAAGTTACTATTCTTTAGTCTCCCAGAAACATGAAAACATTCGCCAGGCACGAATAAATTTAAAACTTGGTTAAAAAATAACACAATCAAAGAAGGCAAATTCAATAAGTTACAACCATACCTACAAGTTAGCCTTAATCGTCATAATCAGTGGACTCACAGTTCATTATGAGCCAAAGTCTTCTTCAGGAAAATCATCTATTCTTCCCTATCTCTGGTAATACTTCTCCATGTTTTAACTCCAACAAATTTTAAATCGCCCTGAAAGGTTTCTTGATAGCTAAGTCCGAGGCTTCCTCTCTGGCTAATTGTGCCATCGGCCCTCTTCGGTCACATACTTTTCTGACTGTTACACCTTCGTCTCGCATGATTACATGCCCGATGCCCGACTCATCTATGGCGCGCTACGTTCATGAATTTTACAACGTCTGGTTCCCCAAAACTTCTATACCACTTAAAGCTGCAAAAATCCTCTATGTGATGTATATAAAGATACTAAAATTAAAACTTTCAAAAGGGTAAACCCTGTAGTTGGATGTACACCTTCGACAAGACAACGTAGAATGAAGTAAACACTTCTGTTGTATTTTGAATGTATGTATCGAATATACAGTATGTATAATACAAATTTATTAAAAATTCTTTATTTATCCACACGGTAGTGCAAAATTACAAAACACAAAACGTTTCAGTCTAAACTGACCATCATCAGTGTGAACCTCCGGTGTACAAGTATTTGGAACTAGCACTTCATTAGGTGTAAAATCCTCTAAATTACATTGTTGGTATATTTAACATTATAAAGTAAGCGACAATAAGTCGATGTATTAAGATTATTGAGAACCACGTGGATTTATTTCATCTTTGCTCGAATGAGGCACGTAATGCTCAGGTGAGAGGTAACGACCATATCCTGAGCAACTACGTCTCACCTGAGCACTACGTGCCTCATTCGAGCAAAGATAAAATACATCCACATGGTTCTCAATAATTTTAATACATCGACTTAAATGTCGCTTACGTTTTAATGTTAAATATATCAAAAATGTAATTTTTAGAGGTTTTTACACCTAATGAAGTGGCTAGTTCCAAATACTTGTACACCGGACGTTCACACTGATGATGGTCAGTTTAGACCGACAACGTTTTGTGTTTTGTAATTTTTCACTAGCTTGTGGATAAATTTTAAAGAATTTTTAATAAATTCATATAATACCTACATACAACAGAAGTATTCACTTTATTCTACGTTATACTAAAATTACTTATCTTATTTTTAGGAATAACAGAATTATGGACTCAAAAAAAAATATTAAAAAAGACTTTCTTATAATCTATCTAAAGGCTATCTTATCTTTATGATATTTACTATATTGAGTTGAGTATTTATAGTACCTACATGTTGTTCTACCAATGAAAAAATAACATAATTTGTTTCAGAATATACGAGTGAACTTAAAGGGTATTTTTCCAAAACTTGTACAGTATCGTCATAAGCGAATAACATTATACCTGAAAAGATAATTATATAATAGGTTAGTTTGTTTGTAATTACATACAGAGTAACAAATTTTCCAAACGACGTCCAAATTTATAAAAAAAAATAACAGTAAACTTTCTTTTAAAAGAATTAAAAATATTATTAAAAAATAGTCACATTTTATGCTTGTTATACCCTGACCGTGAATTTTCAATAAAACTGTAATTTTTTTACTAGTTTTAGTTTTAGTTTTAGTTTAGCGGTCTAGGCTTAATAAAATAATTTAATATTGCTCAAACGTTTCAGCAATTTGCAATTTTTAACGAACACTTTATTTTTATATTATTTACTACTGTATATTTAACGTTAAACATACAAGGATAAAAAAAGCAAAAAAAGATATTTCATACATAAAATACCAATGTATATATTTACATAATACATAATTGTATTTAAAAAGTTTATGAATGATAAATAATAATAACGAATAAATTTGTAATAATTTTCTCGCTATTACCCAGGAAACATTTATTTTATCATATTCGGAAAACTGGAATTTTTTCACAAATTAAAAAAAATTGTCCTATAATCTATAACAATAATTAGGGACAAAGTTAGTCACTATTTTTAATTTATAAAATTTAAAATTCATAGCTTGTTTGTTCGTAATGATTTAAAAACCTAGTTTGAATATCCATTGGTATTACATTATTTTAATAATTATATTTTCTTGCCTTTTGTATCAGTGTACTGTTAGCTTTTAATGATCTAACATGTAGACTAAAATCATAAAATAAAAAGTGAACCGTTACTTGAAAATGGCAAATCGCCGAATCGTTTGCATTATATTAAGTTCTTTTATTAATCCAAAACCCGTACACCCAGTCACTTATAAAAAATCACCGTATTTGTTAAAATACACTTTTAGTCTGTATTTTATTATCAACAAGTACCTTCAAAAATGTCATCCTTTATTTTTTTATTAAATGTGTTATGACTAAATGTGTGTTATCTGAAATAGATATAAAACCAACTTCGTACAATGTTTAATGGAGAAACAGAGTCGATAAGTCATGTAGTTGAAATATTTTTAAAGAAATAAACATTTTTTATGACCTAAAATATCATTGAATTATTCGTATACTTCTGCTTTCATGTTTATGCAAGATGGATACACATTTACAGCATTTTTAAACTGCTCTTGCATTTCTGTAAATACTTTACCAAGCATCACAAATAATACATCTGTGAAGTTTTCATAAACTAATTCTGCGTATCTGTACATACTAAAAGCGAAAAATTATACGTTAAAGTAATAGTCCAGGGAAATAAGGTTTTTTTCGGGACCCTTATTCAGCCAGGTTGCAACTGTGTTTTTTGGATACTATATACCTAATACATTAAATATATACAAAAATGTCCGTCACAGTTCGGAGGCATATAATAGTTATTAACAAATAAGTGTCAAAATGGCAGTACATATTTTGTTAAAATCACTACAGGTAAAATTAGCGTAATTAAATATATATTATTTACCGTATTAGTCTCTTAGTAGATAGGCAAATGTTTAAAATTGAAGTTTTTAAATGTTGGTCAGATCACTTGTTGCTTTGCGAATTGAAAAATAAGGCTAAAATTTTGAAAATCAAAAAATTTTTATAACTTTTTTAAAAAGAAACATAAGATTTTGATATTGCATAAAAAGTTAAGTTAAGTGGTCCTTATAATGTACAAGAAAATTTCAAGACGATTCTTTAAGAATTTATATTTAATTCAATTAGTTTATTACACAGAGGGGATGCAATGTTATATGTTACGCAAATATATGTTTGCAATGTTATTGCTCAGAAAATGATAATGATAGAGCGATTCTGCGGGAACATCATAAAAGAAGAAGAATTATATTTTCAACGTATTTAAAAAAGTCAAGAAAAAGTCATTGTTGTCATTGCAAAAACATATTAACAGGGTAGGAGTAGAGTCATTTTTGGATTATGAATAGTAATTAGAATAACTTTGTTAATATTAACTGTAGACTAAATCCACTTTGGTATTAATTGAAAAGCTGGTATTTTTACACGAATATCTAAAAACAATTTTTCGCCAGGTCAATTAGGGTCAAAGTTAGCCACTTTCTTATACTTAATTCAAAGCTCGTTCTATATATTTAAAATTATCTTGTTACAGTGTTAGTTGCCATACTCCTTCGAAACGGCTTCACCGATTTTCATGATATTTTACATATAGATTCTGTAGGACTGAGAATAGGTTGTAACCTATATTTCATACCCATAAGTGATAAGGGGGATTGCCCCTTGATATTAATTTTTATTTTTTTGGACAAAATTATGTAATTTAATTATTTATGATGTAGCATTAAAAAATACATTCATACCTTCATTTTCACCTTTCTATTACCAAGTCCCATTTTTTAATAGCCATCTATATTATACATCAATGAAATTCTCCTCTCACAGTTTTAGTTGCCATACTCCTCCGAGACGGCTTGACAGATTTTTATGAAATTATATATGTAAATTCGGCAGGTCTGAGAATCGGTCGTAATCTAGTTTTCATACCCCTCGATGATAAGGGGGTTCCCCTATAACATTTTGTAATGTTAGGTGGGGATATGTGTACCTAATGTATTCTACGAAACTACGAGTACATACAAATTAAAAAAATAATGAACAAAATCCATCAACAAATTACGGAGATATTAATCGCAGCATATGTTTGAAGAATCAATTTCGTTTTTTGAGTGCATGATTTTATAATTCCCCTCCATTGGCCCCGAGCCGATTTTGTTAGTACTTCATTTTTAAAGCTTTATTATTCGCTCTGTTGAAGTTCAAAGTTTACTGAAACTTTCACACATAAACTATATACCTTGAACTTCAAAATCACGCTAGTTTGGTTGCTTAATTTTTATAAACAAAGTAGATGTGAGTTAAATAAAAAAAGTAGCTAGCTTTGATCCTAATTGATCAAGGCATATTTTTTCTTAAAATTTGTGGAAAAATATCAAATACCTTTACAAATATCAAAGTAGATTTAGTCTACAGTCAATATTAACAAAGTTATTAAAATTATTTATAACCCAAAAATGACTCTAGTTTAATAAAATGTTTTTGCAATGGTAAAAATGGCTCTTATTGATTTTTTTTATTAAATATATTGAAAATATAGGTCTTCTTCTTTCATGAAAAATAGCTCTATCATTATTATTTTCTGAGCAATAACATTGTAAAAAAAGCTCTGTTGGATAAACAAATGGAATAAACTTTAAACTAATTAACTAATCATCTTGAATTCTTGCATTATAAAAACTACTTGGCGCAACTTTTCATACAATATTAAAGTGCTGGGTTCATTTTGGCCAAAGTTGGCATTAAATATAAGGATATTAAATATATATTAAATATATATTAAATATATTAAGTATATTAAATATAAGTATATACCTATAGCGACTTGCACGAAAAACCTGCCATTTTTGACACTTATTATACACGTTAATAACTATTATAAATATGTCTCTAAACTGTGACGGGCATTTTTGTATTTATATTGTATTATGTATTACAATCGGAGCAGTGTCCCGAACATGATATATTTTTGTCTTATTTTCCTGGAGTATAAAGAAATTAAAACTGCTTAAGAGTACGACATGCAGAAGCTGTGCGTTTGAGGCATGCTAGGATAAGTTGTTTTAGTAATATATGATTTTTAACGACATATATGTTTAGTGTAGTTTTTTATTATGTATTTGTTTAATGGTTTATAAGGTGTTTAAATCGATATTCGAAAAAATCATCGATTATCTTGACGGAAGGGAGAGGAAGGGAGGATTTCACTTCTGACGAGTGTGAGGTATGTGCACCCTTTGTTAAAATATTTTCTCCAAAATCGCTATCCCATTGTCCACATCGACAAGATTTCCTTTTTATTAAGGTAAAGATTTGCATAAAAAAGACTGAGATAAATATTTACACGGTATAAGATTTAAAAACGCAAATATGAGCGAAAGAAAGAACGGGAAATTTGTTTTCGATCGATACAAAAGACTCTGCCAGTTTTCAATTATGTTTTGTAATACGGCTACCCCATATTTAAGATACTTTAAACTGATTAAAATAAAAGTTAATTAATTCCGAAGCTTGCTATATTTTTTAAGTAATATTTAAAATAAAAAATATAATGATCGTCCCTTCCGCATTTAATATCCATATTAATTACACGAGTTTGGAATTTTGATAATGCTTACAAAATAATTAACTATATTTGCTTTACAAGGGAATATCTAAATCATTTTGTTGGCTTACAGTCATTTTTCTTTTTTATTAAATCATCTACGTGGACTGAACTTCAAATCTTTGTATGCATTTTTTGGATTGTTTGAAATGACTTTAAATTTCTGGTCTTACATTCATTTTGTAACTTAGATATAATAACCGATTCTAATAAAATTGTCTTCTTCTTTCTCTTCCTCTTTATAAGCAATACTGCTTGATCATTGACGGATTAATACCTGTATGGAAGGTTGTCACTCCATATTTTGCGCGGTCGCCCGATACTTCTTCTACCGATTGGTAATTTATTTCTTGCTATTTTGACCACACATCTCTCCCTTATTCTGCTTATGTGGTTATTCCTTTTTTTCTGTTTAGTGTCCATTCGTTTATACACTACGTGTTACATTTGTGTCTTCACTCCTCTTTGGATCTCTCAGTGTATTTCCTGTAATTCTTCTCAGTACTCCGATCTCTGCCGTTTCCAGCAGTCTTTGTGTTGGAGCTGTGTCGGGTCTTGTTTCTGATGCATATGTCATTATAGATTTTACATTGGCTTTATAAATTGAGGCGTGCACCGGAACAACGCTTTATGTTACATGTTGCCAATATGTAGCATAAATGATTGTTCCGGTGGACGCCTCAATTATTGACTTCACCTAAGTGGTAATATGTCGGTTTCACCAAATATTATTATAATATCACCATATATTAAGGCAGCCTGCCAGTCTAATTGCTTTTTGTACTTGATCTCTCACTTCTTTGGCCAGGTCTTTATAGCTGAACAGTGTAATTCCAAGTTCTAAGGTAATGTCTTTCCATTACGTCAATGCTGATGACATACTTTTTATTTTATATCTTGTTGGTTCTTTACCGAGTTTTAAATTTCTGAAATGACAAAACAAATATGTTGTTCTTTTGTCAAACTTTTCATCTGATTCAGTAGTTCTTGTAGAATTGGTATTGTAGAATTAGTTCACTAGTTCTCCATTCTTTCAAAATTTGATTGTCTTTAATAGTGTTGTTAATTAATCTTGCTAATTGTTCTGCTATTGTTGTTAGACAATATTTCAGTAATTCGTTGGTTATTCTGTGTTTAATTGCAGTTTTTATGTTCTTAAGCTTTTCAAGTATTTTTAGAACTTCTTGTGTATTTATATTAACTTATTCATTTGTGAAGAAGTTGCCTGTCATCAGGGATTCCCCTGATACAATCTTGTTTCATTGACGTATATCCGTCTCATGATACTAAACACTTTACGTTCTGAAAACATGTATGACAGTTTTTTTCCATTTAGCTTAACCTTTACCATAATTCGTCCACTACAATTTTGTCTCCAAATACATCTTGTATTACTTGACATTTTTTAAAAGTTGTTTGAAATCGGTTATTAAATTTAAATTTTATCTCTGAATGGTTCACACTGTATAAATACAACTGTTAAACTGTTAATTTACAATGAACTGTCTCGTGAGTATTCTTAATTAAATTTTATCTCTGAATGGTTCACACTGTATAAATACAACTGTTAAACTGTTAATTTACAATGAACTGTCTCGTGAGTATTCTTAAAATTTAAACCACTTTTCACTACCACCATTCCCATTTTTGTATTTCAGCTTGTTCGCAGGATGAGATGAGTCATCATCTTCAGAGGATCATTATGCATCCCAAAAAGCAATAAAACCACCATTTTAACTGTTCGAGTAAGTTTTTCAAATATATTTGAAAGCATCTCAACCCTTTGCAGGCCCCGAAGGTTTTATTAATATGTTGAATATACTTCACGTCAAAAAGGTTAAAATTAAATTTTCATAAAAAATTCATAAGAGCTCAATGTAACACTATATATTAAAATTTAAAGGAATTTAAAATTTAAAGGTAATGGGAACTACATAATAATATATTGATTGATGAGTTTTTCTTTAATGCAGCAGATTACTGGACGGATAACTCTATAAAAAAAAGACTTAAGTATTGGATTAATACATCATGTAATGCATTTTATTTCTAAAATGGACTTAATAGTGGATTTGTGGATAAATATGTTTTGCAATTGTTAAACGTGCGACAAACTAAGGGGGTAATTCTTTGTGAAAAAATAATGACAGTTTACTATATAAACAATGTTATGTTTCAGAGATACGGGGTGTTTCAGTACAAACTGACAATTTATTTATTGCTACTACTTGAGATATTCAAATATAATTTTGCGGATTTGGAACGAGAGAGGAATTGTTTGGGATGAACATACTTGCTTAAAGATGTCGTGATATATCTGTAGACATGTACTGTGGTTTATTGACTTGCAAAAGGCATTTGATCTTGTTAAGCACTCTATATTGATCGACGTTCTAAAAGACATTGGCTTGAACGGCATTCGCATAATTGCAATTTTTTATTGGAATCAAACAACATCAGTTTTAGTAGAAGGCTTGGAACCACAGGTTCTTAATATTAAAAGAGTACGGCAGGGATGCCTCTTGTCGCCCCGGCTTTTGAACGTTTACTTCGAAGGAATCTTCAGAGATGCACTTTCTGAAAAACAAGAAGGGGAATATTTGTGAACGGTCAAGACAAAGTAGTCCTAACTTCTACTCAAAAAGATCTGCAAATGTTACTTAATAGTGTTCTTGAGAGCTGTAAGAAGCAGGTCTGGACATACGGAAAACCAAAATACTCGTAATAAGTAATCAACAGAATATAAAACCGTCTATACTAAATTTACAATCAAGATGCAGTAGAAATAAACAAACCCAGACACGTTAAATGCTACTAGGAGCAATCCCGACTCATAATTTACAATGTATATACTTACATTGTAAATCCCAAATCATGATTTCCAAAGTTTATACATTGTAAATAATGGTTCAGGAGTGCTCCTAGTAGCATTTAACGTGTCCTGCATCTTGATTGTAAATTTAGTATAGACATGTAAATAATACCAAACTTGAGCAAGTTGATCAAATTGTCTACCTTGGATATCAGTAAATTGTAAAGCAGGGAGTCACGATGGACTCAGATCTAGGATAGAGCAGGCCAGAACCGCTTTTAGAAGGATGTCTAAAGTATTATGCAACAGAGACCTAAAATTGGTATTGAGGATCCGCCTAAATCGCTGGCTAAGTGTTCTCGGTCTTACTGCAATGTGTCGAATCTAGGACTGTGGATAAAATCGATCTAAATCACCTTGAGGCTTTCAAAATGTGGTGCTATAAAAGGATTTAAAAAGTTTCTTGGGTGCAGAAGATTCGAAACTCCACAATACGAGAACGTCTCAGCAAGACTACTGCGATTATAAAAAGCATCAAGAAGAGATAAGCTTCGGACATATAATAAGAGGTCCCAAATATAGGCTGCTAGAAAATATTATGCAAGAGAAAATAGCAGTCAAATGCAGTCCAGAACGAAGAAAATCTTCATGGTTGAAGAACTTGTGAGACTGGTATGGTGTTGATACAAGCATGCTATTTAGGGTGGCAGTGAATGAAGGAAATACATGAAAATGAGAAAAAAGAAAGGAATATCGATATAATAGTAAGGGAACAAGTAAATGAACGAGTATCTTCTTTTGAATATTTGGGAAATATAATAACAGGTGATGGGAAAACGGACATGACAACACGTAATAAACTGAAGAAGGCTACTAACGTAATATTACTCTTTAAATAATACAATTTTTGGAAAATCAGAAATAGACAACAAAACTAAACTTATTAGAGTAAATAACAGCATAGTAAATCCGATAATGACATATGGTGCGGAAACATGGATTATGCAAAAAAACATGAATCAATATAAATGCGACCGAGATACAATACATGAGAAGAATAATAGCTGGAGTTACGAAGTTTAAAAGATTTGGAAATGAAGATATAAGAAGAGAGCTGAAACAAGAACCGATAATGAGGAAGACCGAAAACAAACAATTGAGCTGGTTTGGCCACATAGGACGAAAGGAGCAATAGAGACTAACAAAGAAGGTACATGAAGCCAAAATGGTAAACAAAAGAAAAAAGGGAAAGCCGAGGAAGACATGGATGGACCAGATCCAGGATATAACTGAAAGGAGAGACATGAATATAAAAGATATGAAGTATCTGGCCACCGATAAAAGTGCATGGAAGAAATGGATAAGAGGCGGAACCCGACATCCGACACCTTGAAGGGCACTAAGGATTATGAGCAAAGAGAAGAAGAAGAATTGTATGTCAAAAATGCGCAATGATTACTTCTTAAAACGCACCAAATTGCATTTGCATATCTCAACCGGTTTTAGAGCAATAAATAAATCGTCAGTTTGTAAGAAAAATTTTAATACCTCGTATCTCGGAAACGAGGCATTAGCGGACAGATGTTTATACAGCAATCTTTCGTTATTTTTAAATGCAGAATCACCTCCTAAAGTTTGTCGCACTTATTTACTATGTAAATATAGAAATTTTATTATAATTTCATTACATAGTCATAATAATATACAATCAACCAACACAGGTATAGCTTTTGACGATATATTGATAAGATATCTTGCCAAACAAAAAACATCATCAATCATTACTCGTTTCGTTTTGAAAAAGCATAAAAATTTGTTACCGGCGTTGTTACCCCGAGAAAATGATAAAGGATCCCATCAACGGAATCAAATTTCATTTGTTTTGACGCATGTCGACATAATCAATCAAAGTATTCTTAATGTGTTACGTGAAATGTAACTCGATGACGACCGCCGATAACAGATCCAGAAAAGGAAAGAGGAATAGTTCCGTATGGTGCGGATTAATGCAATTTCCACTATTAATAAACTTTCAGATATATGGCAAGTTTATCAATTATTAATTTATTCATTTTACCAAAGCTAAAACTTAAATTAAATTATTTGGTTTTAGAACTTTCTTATACGTAATCTTGTTATGAATAATTTCTTTCAGGTAAATCGGGATAGTTTCTGGAAGTTGACTGTATACGATAGAGCTAAAAAACTTTAGCATCGAAGTAAAAAACTTATGTTGTAATGGTATAAGTATTTAATTAAAATCAAACAAGCCTTTGACCACTTAACAAGACCCGACCTAATAGAAGACATGAAAAACCTAGATATCCCAATAAAACTTATAAAGCTTACGAAAATGACAATGGAAGCATCGACTGCAGCAATAATAACAGAAAACGGAATCACCAAAAATATACAAATAGCAACTGGAGTACGACAAGGCGAGTCTCTATCAACGTCACTATATGTCGCTATAGAAGGAACAATAAGAGCTGCAGAAATAAAAGGTACAATTATAACATCGACGTCGCATTTTGTGGCGTATGCTGACGACATAGCATTAATTAGCAGAAACCTAAACAGTTTAAAGGAAGAATTTACGAAGTTATGTAAGGAAGCATCCAAAAGGGGCCGAGCAATAAATCAAAACAAAACAAAATACCTACTATACTCAATAAAAAATCCAGTTAATATGTGAAATTTAAATATTGGTGAATATGAGTTTGAAAAGGTAGAACACTTTTAATATTTTGGAGTCTCAGTTAATGGAACTAATGATAGAAGCATAGTAATCAATAAAAGAATCCAGGAAACAGGACCTACTAGAAATTCAACAACTTCCTCAAAGATAAGAAGCTTACTCAGAATATTAAACTGAAAATTTACAAAGCAACAATTAGACCAGTAATCACAATATGGTGCTGAAGTAATGTGTCTGACACAGAAAGAGGAAGAAAAATTGAGGATCCTAGAGAAGACAATAATTCGGAGGATATGAGGCCCACTGAACTTAGGTAATAATGAATTTAGGAAACTCATGAACCGCGAATTAAGAGAACTTTTGAAAGCAGAAGACATCGTCAGATTTATCAAGGCACAGAGACTCAGATGAATGGGACATATAGAAAGCCCTTAAAAATATATAAAATCACATAGATGTGATATTGTCTTTAAGCACATCAATGTGAATTTATGTAATTTTAAGGGTTTTTACCCAAGATCAGAGGCCTAGCCGTAAATCAATTTTAAATTTAATATGTTGTTTGTTAAGAATTGCTCTTTTATGAGGTGTTTATACCTATAAGACGTAAGTTTTGTCAATCTTTGTATTTTTTATGAATAAGTCTCGTAACTTGATGTTTTTATAGGAAGCTCTGATGATGGCATTTTGCTGTGCCGAAAGTACTTAGCTGATTTTTAATAAATATTTTATACACTATCAGTATATGAAAACATATACCTGTTGCCGTTTTGATTTATATAAGAAGTGTTTACGAGTCATACAGTCTTTTTCTATTGTTAAATTTAATACTTTTACGTGTGTAAACAACAATTTGAACCAAACTACGGATTGGTTTGGCGGTTATTAGCGAAGTAGTTCAAAGTCCACTGAAGATGGACTAAAGGCTAATTTACACTTTGAGAAGTTGTCACTGCGAGTGAAAAGTGCGAGTGACAAATTAATGAGAAGTGAATAGTAGCGTGTGAACAGAATAGCTGTGAAGTGACAAGTGTGAGTGACAAGCGCGAGTGCGAAGTAAAGTGAATAGAATTGATTCTATTTTTCCTGACAAGTAGCCTTCCCCCTCTCTTCGTAACAACTGAGAACAGTGACAACTACGCAGTGTGAAAACAGTTTCGCTGTGACAAGTGCATAGTACGAACGCAGAAAATGAAGTGGACCGAGGAGCAAACTATGCGTTTCGTTAAGGAATTTATACAGTACGAATGTCTTTACGATATACATAGCAAACAGTACAGAAACAAACCATTACGCGATGCATCTCTTTTAAAAATAAGTGCAAGTGTGAACATGACAGACTTCAACAAGTAAATCACTTTAAATTTCCGATGCTATCACTTCAACTATCTCTCTTATAATGTTCCGTATTTGTAAACGTTGTCCTTCCTCCATTGTGCACTGATGCGGTTTTTTTAAACTTGTCAGAAAGAACTTTGCACTGTGTGAACCTTTAATTGTCACTTCTCACTTAACACCTTCTTGTCAGTTGTCACTTGTCACTTCTTACTTGTACTTTTTACTTCTCAAAGTGTAAATTAGCCTTAATATGTCCGAACACGTTCGTTCTAAACAACTATTGCAATCCGTTTGGATTTTTAAATTTAAATTTTAATTGAATACTTATTGAATACCAATTAAAATCGAAATTTTTTACTTCGATGTTGAAATTTCTTTCAGTTGCTTTTGTCTTCTGTATTTACTGTATTTTTAGAGAAGTTATATATGTCAATATTTCCCTTTTTGAATATTAATCCGTATCTCTCATATTACAAGAAATACACAATTTTTTAACAAATAAACACAGAAATCCAATACTACTGAAAGTTTGCTCTTTTTGGCAAATATGAATTAATCATATATTTTCGATACATGGTGCGCCAAACCTCTGGTTTTCTTTGATTATGGCTAAATTATGGAATATGCAAAAAAATGTTTTTTACAAAATTAATGTATATCGAAGCCGTCTATAATTTAAAATTATTTTCGATTATACAGGGTTAGTCAGAATGACGGTACAGACCAAAGTTGTGTTTTTTTAAATGGAATAACACCCTGTATATTAAATCATTTTTAAATATATTTTTTAAGAATATTAAGAATTTGTATAAGGTACTATAGGCCTAAAGTTAACAATTTTCGAAATATGTACACTTTTATTGAGAAAAATGGTAATATTCAAGTGGCTGTGAATTAGGCTTTTAAGGTAATAAAAATTTAAGTGGCATGTCAAAGTTTTTTTAGTATACTTTTATTTTTAAATAAATTTGACATACAGCCATAAAATATACAGTGTGATCACTATTTGCAAATACAAAATTTTCTCATTTTTTTTTAAATGGGACACCCTGTATATTAGTATTGCCTTTTGTAGTAAATATTGCAACCATTCTTTTGGTATAAATTTGTATGTACCTAGTATGTTTCGTTTTGTAGATATTTAAAAAAAAACTATAGATTTTACGTTTTTGCGGATTTTTTATTAAAAAATTTTTTTGCAAAAAAATAATTATAATCTGGTTTTAGAAACATACATTGAAATATCAAATATGAAAATAAAAACGTAATTAAAGATTAAAATAAATCGTATACTAGTACAATTGAGTTGAATTTAATAACTTAAAACTATTTTACAAAAAATATTTTACCATACTAATGAATGCATAAATTAGTTACTAAATTAAATAAACAACCAAATTTGATATCTACCCTAGTAATTTTTCTACCACAGCAACTCTCCTGTATCAAATTAATTGTAAGTTATATTGTATTTACGAGTAAGATCAGTTAAACTTTTAATTTACCTTTTAAATTTACTTACATCTTGAGAACATAATAATTATAAAGTATGCTTTGAAACAAATTAATATTAAATGTATCAGCCAAATTATTTATTAAAATAAATAGTATTAAAAGGTGCCACAATAGCTGGTAATACTTTTGTAGTTGAAATTTTTGTAACAATTTTTTATATTTTAAATTTTAATTTTTCAACCGAACAATTGGTGGATATGACATTTTTGTTTTGGGCGAAACCATTAGAAATTATTACCAGCTTTTTTGTGACACAACTACATAGATACTACTTACTTCATATACTTCTATAACGTTCATTTGTTTCAAAGCATACTTTATACGTTGTCAAGATGTAGGTAAATTAAAAAGTTATTAACTGATCTTACTCGTAAATACAATTTAAATAACAAAGTTAGGTACCTACAATAAAGTTACTAGGGTAGAAAAATTTCTAGGGTAAATTTTAAAATTGGTTGTTTAATTTTTAATAATTAATTTATCCATATTAATTCCTTATTAGTATGGTAAAATATTGTTTGTACCATAATTTTAAAGTTATTCAATTCAATTAAGTTGCACTTGCATACGTTTTATTCTAATCTTTAATTACGTTTTTATTTTCATCTTTGATATTTTAGTGTATGTTTCTAAAATAATATTATAAGTTTTTTTTTTGCAAAAAAAATTAATTAAAATTATCGCGGATGTAAAATATCCGCGAAACGTAAAATCTATAGTTCTTTTTTTAAATATTTACAAAACCAAACATGCTATGTACATAAAACCTTATACTAAAAGCAAGGTTGTCATATTTACTACAAAATGCAATACAAATATACAGGGTGTTTTATTTAAAAAAAATGAGAAAATTTTGTATTTGCAAATAGTGATTACACTGTATATTTTATGGCTATAATTAAAAGATATTAAATTATTTAAAAATGACACTATATTATAAAAACTTTGACCTACCACTTAAATTTTTATCTCCTTGGAAACATAATCCACAGCCCTATAAATATTATCATTTTTCTCAATAAAAATGTAAATATTTCGAAAATTCTTAACGTTAGGCCTATAGGACCTTATACAAATTTTTCATATTTTTAAAAACTATATTTAAAAATGATTTAATATATAGGGTGTTCCATTAAAAAAAACAAAACTTTGGTTCGTACCGTCGTTCTGACTCAACTTGTATAATCGAAAATAATTTTAAGTTATAGAAGGTTTTAAAATACATTAGTTTTGTTAAAAACATTTTTTTATATATCCCATAGTTTAGCCGTAATCAGAGAAAACCAGAGGTTTGGCGCACCCTATATATAAAAAAATATTTCTATAATAAGTATTCTAATTCATTATTGGCACCTTAGACAGTGTTACATAATAAAAAAGTTACAGGTGTGCAGGAAAATCATTTTAAATTGTAACATATTTAGAAACCAATTTGAAATGAATGTATTATAGTCTAAAGCCGGCCACTCACGGCACTGCGACGTCGTTCAATTTTGTCTAATTCGACTAATTGGCTAAAATTTTGATCGTGTGTGGCCGTGCATCCAACGAAATCGTACAATTTGACCGCAGCCAGACTGGCCTGTCTGCTGCAGTACTGCAGAATATTGATATCTTCGACGATCTTGTCGAACGACACCGCAGTACTGCGGCAGACAGGCCAGTCTCTCTGTGGTAAAGTTGTAGCGATTTTGTTGGATGCACGGTCACACAAGATCAAAATTTTGAAACAAAACAACATTGAATGACGCAGCAGTATCGTGAGTGGCCGATTATGAAGCTGCATCGAACTGTTTAATGGATCAAAATTATTGAATATGTAATTTAGTATGTTAACAATTACAAAAAATCGGAGACCGATCCTGCATCGATAACTATAATGTTGTATTCAATGTGGGCTCCGAATATTTTTAATATTAACAAAGCTTAATATAAGTTATAAATTGTGAATCTCAGTGATATATTGAAATAAACTGTAAGTGTACAAACTCTTTACATAATATTCAGTAAAATTAGCATTAAAGTCAGCAAATTGCAATTATTTGTTATTGTTGTCAATACACAAATCCAGTTTTACCAGCAAAATAACCGCTTTTAGTAAAGACCGATATGCCTGTTTTAGCAGGTGTACACTGTGTACAGGGTCGGACTTACTTTTCACTTAACGTTTATCGAAATGAATTCAAACATGGAATCCCACAACAGTTCTACAATACAAGACCATCAAAGTCAAATAAACGCATCACAGTCATACTCTTTGGCAGCGTCGAGAGTGCAATTTCCTTTAAAGTCCCAAGCAATTATCTTTAGTGCCTTAGAAAACACCAAACTTCAAGACTACCTTCTCCCACTTGGAAATATAATTCAACCGAAAAATATAATCTTCTCTTCTAGATTATCTAATAATCGCATATGTATGTATTTATCCAATAAACAAATAGTGGATGATTTTATGAATAATCATGGTCAAATAGAAATACAAGGTGAAATTGTCAGAGCAAGAAGGTTAGTTACACCAGCGGAACGACTTGTGCTCTCCGGCGTATGTCCTTCAATACCGCCCGACTTGCTAATCAATGAATTACAAAAAATCGGCATAGTTCCTGTCTCCCCCATTACATTCCTCAAAATTAGTGCTTCTATGCCTGAGTTCAATCACATCCTTAGTTTTCGAAGACAAATATATATCAGTCCTCACAATCTAACACTACCAGAGTCATTTACTCTTGTTTTTGACAACACGATATATAGAATATTCATCTCTCAAGACAGTTTAGTTTGCTTTAGATGCAAGAAGCCAGGTCACATTGCATCACAGTGCTCCGAACCACTAGCTCAACTAAACCCCAACCAAAACAATGAAGCATCGGTATCCAGCTCAACAAATATATCTTTGCAAGCACCCAATGATACAAACCCTTCTCAGTGTGAACAAATGTCTATTTCCAATGTCCCGGAGATACCGAACAAAAAAGATGCGTCAAATAAAGACAGTCACATAACTAATCAACCAAAACGTAACTTTGATGAAATTATTTCACATGAAGCAGATCCATCTTCAAAAGAATGTAACATTTTTCCACCACCTAAAGTCCAAGCAAAATCTAAAAAAGCTAAAATTAGTTCAGCAAGCACTTCTGAATGCTCATTTTCTCTCTTACTTGACCCTGCTAAAAACTTCATAGAAAATCACCCTCTACCTTTCCCTCTAAACTTTGATCAACTTAACATGCTCCTAATGAATATCACGGGATCAACAGATCCTATAACCACAATTTAAGAATATACCACAGACCTATCAGCTTTGTCCCATATGCTTAGTCTATACCCCCATTTAAAGGAAAGATCCATAAAACGAAAATTCACGTCCATAAAGAAAAAAATTCATCGTTATCTTGGCAGTGAGACGTCAGACTGGGAAAGTGACACATCTCAATTAAGCCAACATTAAGATTTTAGTTTCTACTTCAAAAGAATATTGATGGAATTTTTCATCGCCTTGTTATGCTCCTACATCTTTCTCTGAATTCCAGCATCTATACTGCAGAGCTCTTTGGTTTGTTTAAAGCCATCAAACTATGTATATATTAAAAACCTCTCTTGTTGCCCAGTTCTTTCCGATTCTCTTAGCACAGTCAAAGCTATACAAAATATATACCATAAACACCCCATTGAGAAAAGAACCAAGGCCGAACTAATGGAAGCTCAAGAAAGTTTCAGAAGAATCCACTTCCTGTGGATACCATCCCACATAGGCATTGAAGGAAATATGAACAAGCAGATACTAGTGCGCGTAACGCTATCACTAATGATGCATCAGAAAGAGAGTGTCGGAGTGTCGCTAGCGATCTAAAAGTTCATTCCAAAAATAAAGTGTTAGTGCGTGGAATCCAATTATTGCTCCAAAGGTTTAATTGTATACAAATTGTAATTTTTTACCAATTTTTGATTTAATATTGTTACAAATGTTACAGAAATGTCGCTAATAACCTTCGGGTGGATGCGACTTTGTCTTTTTAAATAAAAAAAAAATTACAAAAAATCAAGGTGTGCCCGATATAGTTTTGTTCTAACTGTAATTAATTAATAATTAAAAAATGACTTTATTTATAAATAAAAAAAAATTTGACGAGGGCAGATATTGTTTTAGATTTCTTGGATCATTATAAACTAAGTTGATCGTTTTTGAGTTATAAACAATTTAAAACTGAAAAAAGAACGAAGAATGACGATTTTCAAGGTTTAAAAACAAAATTAAAAAATATCATTTTTGAAATTATTTCATTTTAAAACATTGTTTTTTAGTTGTTAATGCCCATCTTCCCATAAGAAATCTTCGACATTAACAATTAAAAAAATATTTTTTAGAATAAAACATTTAAAGCAAAAATTCTTATCAGGACTTGATAGAAGAAGATTTGAACTTGACTTTAGATACTTGATGATTACAAAAATAATCTTGAAAATCATCAACTTTCGTTTTTTTTTTAAGTTTTAAATTGTTTATAACTCGAAAACGACTAACTTTAGAGAAAAATTTCGAAAGACCTTTTTTGTTTAGAATGATCCAAAAAATCTAAAATAATGTTTATAATAATATAAAATAGTTTTAATATAAAAAAAAATAATTTTTCAATTATTAATTAATCCTAGTCAGAAAAAAATTCTGTTGGGCACCCCTTGTTTTTTTAATAATTTTTAACATACTAAATTACATATCCAATAATTTTTATCTATTAAACAGATCGGTGCAGATCGATCTTTAATCGGATCCTGTAGGTACTATAATATTATCAATAATTGTACATACTTTGAGTTGGAATGTAGGGAATTATTGAAATTCGCAGTAAAATTATACACAATTGAAGCTATATTTTTAAATTAAAAGTTTTGTCTTAGGGCAGATCCTAATAGAATGTTTTTATGATTTTGATATGTAAATATGTGTACAAATATAAAATATTCTGCAGTATACCACTCAAATAGTCAAGGTGTGGTTTTTCTTTGTAAAAACTTTCGACTATTAAGATGCACATTCAGAGATGTTTTAAAAGCCCTTAAAGAGGGTTTGTAGTTGTAAGACTATTTAAAAACCAAAGATATAAAACACTATATTTTGACTTGCACTCTATCAAAAATGACAATATGCACTCTACATACCGCATTAGTTCTAGTAGTATAAAGTGGTATAAAGTAGTAGGTATAAAGGGTAGCATAAAGATAAGTACCTACTTTATTTTACATTTAAGAATTAGATTTTGTCGTGTTTGTTTTCTGTATGTTGTCATTTTACAGACCTTACATCTTTCTAAGATAACGTCTAATATGTCTACCATATACAGGGTGGGGCATTAGTATGGCAAAATCCAATTACTCGTTTGTCGTAAGAGATACGAAATAAAGTTATTTAGGTAAATATTGGGGCACTTAAAGGACCATAACTTGAAAATATTTTTAAATATACAGGGGCGTGCGTATTGACTGGGTGACGAAAACTTTTGTTTTTTTAAAGGGAACACCCTGTATATTTTTACATTTTTGAATTCTAATCAATTTTTCCATTTTTAAAATATATGGTTTTGTAATATTATACGAGGTAGTTTAAAAGATAATTACGTTCTTTTGTTAATTTCGTAGCAATATTTACACCCGGTAGAATTGTAGTGATTTGACATCAAATTTTTATTTTACGTTCAAACGATTTTTAATATAGTCTACTATTGTTAAACATTAACAGTATAGCGAAATGTTAAATTTGAGTATACAGGGTTGGTCGAAACTTGGAATGAGTATTTTCTTAATTTTCTTAAATGGAACACCCTGTATTTTAGTATTGTAATGAAATTATATTTTATGGTACTTTTCTATTTCTTAAGCATTCCCTATACCTAAATGCTTTAATTTGTAAGTTATTCGTGATTCTTTAGGCCAAACGTTAATTGCAAGAAAAATTACGTGAAATTTTATTAGGTGGCCGTGAAAATATTCAATAAAAAATAATTTTTCGAAAAAAAAAATACATCATAATCTGGCCTGATCCTTAATTTATTAATATTGGATGAGATATTCAAATAAATCGTAATTAAGATTGTTGGTGCGCAAAATATTAATAAAAACATACAATATTCTACCTAGTCGGCTATGACGCTAAATTTCCTTAAAAATTTTATATTATACAATTTTTAGAGTTCCAGTTGCTTTGTTACCACTACTAATATGAATTTTTCTAACGAGGAACTGATTAATAAGATTCTTGTGCTAGTGGAGTATAACAAAAATGTGCTACTAGCAATAGGAATTTTTCATCAGAAATTCCCTCATAGACGACAACTAAGAAAAGAAACGTTTAATAATATACTAGAGCGGTTTTAATGGACTGGACACTTACATTATGATAAATCTGATCGAACAAAAACTATTGTAAGTGAAGAAAACATGAATTAAATGTAATCCTTAGGGTCACTGAGGCTCTGCATATTAGTACGTACAACCGTTCTTACAATCTAAATAGTCTGTTGAAACCGTTTTAGTATACTTTCAAAAGATTCTCTTTTTGGTTGTCGTCTATAAGGGAATTGCTGATGATAAATTTTTATTGCAAGTAGCTCATTTTTGTTATACTCTCCTAGCACAAAGACATTTTAATCAGTTCCTCATTAGAAAAATTAATATTAGTAATGGTAACAAATCAACTGGAACTAAGTATGATGTCAAATGTTTAAGCAAATTTTGTGTCATAGCCAACTAGGGAGAATTTTGTATATTTGATTAATATTTTAAGCACCCACAACCTTAACTACGAATGTATTTGGATATCTCATCCAACAGTAATAAATTAAGGATCACACTAGATTATTATGTATTTTTTTCTAAAAATTATTTTTGATTGGATATTTTCACGGCCTCCTAATAAAATTTCACGTAATTTTTGATGCAATTAATGTTTGGCATAAAGAATCACGAATAACTTACAAATAAAAGCACTTAGGTATAGGAAATGATTAAGAAATAAAAAAGTGCCGCAAAATATCATTTCATTACAATACTAAAATACAGGGTGTTCCTTTTAAGAAAACTCAGAAAATGCTCATTCCGAGTTTCGACCCACCCTGTATACTAAAATTAAACATTTCGCTATTCTGTCAATGAATAACAGTACTAGACTATATTAAAAATCGTTTGAATATAAACAGAAAATTTGATGTCAAATCACTACAATTCTACAGGGTGTAGATATTGCTACGAAATTAACAAAAAAACGTAATTAACTTTTAAACTACCTCGTATAATGTTACAAAACCATACATTTTAAGAAAGAAAACATTGAGGAGAATCAAAAAATGTAAAAATATACAGGGTGTTCCATTAAAAAAAAAAACAAAAGTTTGTTTCACCCTATCAACACAGACGTCCCTGTATATTTGAAAATATTTTTAAATTATGGTACTATGTGTGCCCTAACTTTTACCTAAATAACTTTTTTTCGTATCTCTTACGACAAACGAGTAATTGAACTTTGTCACACTAATGCCCCACCCTGTATGTCAACTATCAAAAACTCTGTTAACCCCCGTCAATTAACTAAATTTTCTGGATCTGGAGCTAGGAATCTTGGGATTTTTTAACCTCACACTCTTGGAAGAAATGTTGCAGATAAAACTTCTATATACATCGATATAAATAAAATTGTCTCTGACTAATTTAGCCATATAATTAAATTT
The DNA here is from genome assembly GCF_917563875.1 of Diabrotica virgifera virgifera. Taxonomy (NCBI): domain Eukaryota; kingdom Metazoa; phylum Arthropoda; class Insecta; order Coleoptera; family Chrysomelidae; genus Diabrotica; species Diabrotica virgifera. Next base: position 114,732,087 of record NC_065452.1, read on the forward strand.
GACAATTTGTTTTACAAAAATCACATTTTTATCTGCAGCAAAAATTTCGGGTATGGAATTCCTATATCTAATCGGTTATTTTAGATTTTAAGCGGCATTTTTAGAAAATACTTTAAATTTTTACACACACGGCAGTATAACCTCAAATATATATGTTATTTCATATAAAAATAGTCGATTCTTTTGAATGATGGACAATGATTATTGAGTGTTCGTTGTTTCTATAAAATACCTGTTGAATACCTCATTGACATAACAAATTTAAATTAAATTACATCCAACAACGTTGGATTATTAACTTATTAATTTAAATATCATTGTGCAATATTGCATTATTGTGATGTAATTAATTTAACACAATGTATAGGTTCGCCAGTTAGTTCATTATTTCAAAAATATTGAAAAAGGACTGTATGTTTAGAATACTATAATGTACGAAGCCCAAATTATTTACAATTGTCTTAATAAAATTTTCAACAATATAACATGTTCACATGTAGCCTTTACCGTGACAATGAAAATACAAAAATGTCACGTAATGACATTTATAATTTACCAAATGAATTAATTGTGAACTTGTGTCATTTAAGTTTATTTTAAAAGCATGTTCACAATAATTGTAGTGATAATGAAAATGCACAAACGTCAAGTAATGACAGTTATAATTTACGAAATGAATTAGTTGTAAACTAGTGTCATTTAAGTCTAATTAACAAGCTTTTAGACGATATAAAATTTATATTTCTAGTTTATATTAGGTTTGTTCTAGCAAACAGTCAAACTAGTCAAAAACCGTCAGCAAACAGTTGGTCAGTGAGAAAACATAATACAATCACCAGTGCTATCCCCTCTACTCGCGCTGGTCCACTATTCGATGATGGTTTCAAACCGTTTGTAACTGATGCTAGAACAAACCTATTGTATTCTTAATCCGTAAATATTGATAAAGGGTGCGCAAACGACTAGCGCAAATAGGTTGTTTAACTAAGAGAAAAATTGAGATGTCTTAGCAAATCAATATCAATGGGTGTAAAGTTAAGTTCAGTCTTAATACAGGGTCTAAGAAAAAAACAGGTCATAAATTAAATCACATATGCTGGGACCAAAAATAGTTCGATTGAACCTAACTTACCTAAGTACAAATGTGCACAGAAAAAAAGTTACAGCCCTGTGAAGTTACAAAATGAAAATCGATTTTTTTCAATATATCGAAAACTATAAGTGATTTTCTATTGAAAATGGACATGTAAAATTCTTATGACAGGATCATCTTAAAAAAAAATAACAGGGAAAAATTGTAGACTCCATAAAAATGTTATAGGGTTTTGTTCCTTTAAACCTCCCAAACTTTTGTGTACGTTCCAATTAAATTATTTTTGTGGTACCATTGGTTAAACACAATGTTTTTAAAACATTTTTGCCTCTTAGTATTTTTTCGATAAGCCAGTGTTTATCGAGATGTGGCTTCTTTTTCATATGTTTTAAAATATATCTAAAAATGTAAATCATAAATAAATTTTGAGATTATTAACAGGTCTCTATAATCGTACTTAACCGTATACAACTAATATGTTGTGGTGGATTCGCAAATATCCAAAATATCTCGATAAATACTGGCTTATCGAAAAAGTACTAAGAAGCAAAAAACCTTTAAAAACATTGTGTTTAACTAAAGGTATAACAATAATAATTTAATCGGAACGTACACAAAAGTTTGGGGGGGTTTAAAGGAACAACACCCCCATAAAATTTTTATGGGGTGCACAAATTTCACTATAATTTTTTTAAGATGTTCCTACCATAATAATGCGACATGTCCATTTTCAATAAAAAATCTATAATAGTTTTCGATGTATTGGAATAAATCGATTTTCATGTTGTAATTTCAAAGACTACAACTTTTTATGTGTACATTTGTACTAAGGTAAGTTAGGTTCAATCGAACTATTTTTGGTCCCAAAATGTGAGATTTAATTTATGACCTGCATTTTTGTTACACCCTGTATATTGGAGATCCCTTTAGATGAAGAATCTGTTTAAAATTGCTTTAGCTATCATAGTTTCTTTTTACGAAATTTGATAAATAAGTCAATACAAGAAAATACGGAAGGATCCAATGGATAATCAAGCACGATCAAACTTGTTTTCGCCTGCAGGACATTAATTATTTACAGGTCTGTGGATCTGCGGCAATTTGACAATATCGGGCGTTTATTGTTGCAGATTTTGTACGTTTTGGCATCAAATTTGACACACCGCATATTTCCTAATGGAAATATATAACAAATTTAAATGCTCTATGTAATTTCTACATTCCAGTCAATAAAAACTAAAATGAGTCATAAGCGTGATCACTTACGTTTAATCGTTAGTTTTCTAAGAGTTACAATAAGTACTAGTCTCCTGTACATCGTTTGTTTTTAAAATGATTACAAATGTGACTTAAACATGGTTTTAACTGCTTCGCTTGAGCGAGTCTACCAATTTCTGAATTTTTTTTGAAATTAAGTCAGGATTGACGCATTTCCGCACTCACAACAGCTAAACCTGTAGCTCTAGCGAGCTTATGTTTTGTTATTTTTTAATTTTAATCAAAATATATGTTAAAAAATATAGTAAATTATTTTTGTTGGACCAATAAGAGGGAGCGATCTTCGAGTCCGACACCCGCAATATGTCACTCTAGCGCAGTAAAGTTTTGTTATTAAAAAACTCTTAATTTTCAATTAACAGTGCTTATAATTAATTACAAATGATTGTCTATTTCTTGTCCGACAAATTTACAGCCTCGTTTGTTTAGTCCGACAAGGTGAATATGTGAAATATGTGTGTAAAATTGTGATTCGTGTCCGAAATTTTGTAATCGCAAATATAACTTGCCATCATTAACATAGTACAAGTACTTTCAATTGAAAATGACAAGTTTTGTCATAACAAAACTATACCACGCTAGAGTGACATCTTGCAGGTGTCGGACTCGACATCGCTCCCTTTTTTTGTCCGACAAAAATAATTTATTTTATTTTAACGTACCTATAATCTATTGAATAAAATTAAAAGTATAGTTTTACAAAAACAAAATACAGAGTGAGTCATGAGGAACTGTACATACTCCTACCTCGTATAGAGACTCCTATGGGGAATAACAAATGACCATTAAAAAGTGTCTGCTCCCATTGTTTAATAATATACAGGGCGAGTTTTGCATTTTGACAGAAATTTGTATTCGTCATAATTTTTGAACGGTCAGATCGATGTGTCCCTTATTTTGGCCAATCATTACATTATTACCACCTAATCAACTAATTTATTCAAACTAGAACAAAATCAGGTCCGGCTTTAAAAAAATTAGGTCGTTTGGGTCTTAGAAAAAATTTCACCCTGTATACGCTTTTTGAAAACTCTAATATGAATTTTACAAATTAGACAAATAGGTAATTAAAACGGCATATTTATTTTTTTCCGCACACGATTGCTTAATTTTTTATAAAAAAATCAAATTTGATTATGAATTAAAAGTAAAGTGAACCATATATTTAACAAAATTTTTATTAACTTTTATTAACAAAATTAATTTCTTTTGGACAAATATTTAATTTATGTTACCACCAATCAACTGATTTATTCAAACAAGAAAAAAATCAGGCCCGGATTTAAAAAATAAGTTCGTTTTGGTCTTAGAAAAAATTTCACCCTGTATACGCTTTTTGAAAACTACTATGATTTTTACAAATTAGACAAATAGGCAATTAAAAGGGCATATTTATTTTTTCCCCACACGATTACTTAATTTTTTATAAAGAAAATCAAATTTTACTATGAATAATTAAAAGTTTGGTAAAGTGAACCATAGATTTAAAAAAAAAATAACTTTTATTACAAAAATTAATTTTTTTTGCACAAATAAGTAACTTATGTTACCATCCAATCAACTGATTTATTCAAACTAGAGAAAAATCAGGTCCGGATTTACAAAATTAGTTCGTTTTGGTCTTAGAAAAAATTTCACCCTGTATACGCTTTTTGAAAACTCTAATATGAATTTTACAAATAAGACAAATAGACAATTAAAATGGCTTATTTATTTTTTTCCCCACACGATTACTTAATTTTTTATTAAAAAATCAAATTTTTCAAAATCGGAATTTTAACCTAAAAATGAACTCACGGTTTAACTCGCTGCAACTCTGTTCCATTTTAATATTTTTTTTTCTGAAATTTTTACAGCACATACCTCTTACCATTGTGAGGACTATGAAAATTGTTGTAGACTTTCAGTCTTCTTCTTCTAAAAGTTGCAAACTTGTAAATTGCAAAAATTAGGTGGAAAAATTTAAAATTTATCAATTTGATCACGTCTATGTTGAACTATAGAGTCCAAAAGAAGTGTTATGGGAAGTTTTAGATCTAGACGTGTTATAGAAAAAAAATGGTAAAACTTTTAATTTTAAGAAAAACGTTGTTTTTGTAAATTAATTTTTGTAAAAAAATTAATTTTTTTAAATCTATGCAAAAACTTTGCCAAACTTTTTATGCATAGTCAAATTTGATTTTTTAATAAAAAAATAAGTAATCGTGTGGGGAAAAAATAAATATGCCATTTTAATTGCCTATTTGTCTTATTTGTAAAATTCATATTAGAGTTTTCAAAAAACGTATACAAGGTGAAATTTTTTCTAAGACCCAAACAAACTAATTTTTTAAATCCGGGCCTGATTTTTTTCTAGTTTGAATAAATCAGTTGATTGGGTGATAACATAAATTAAATATTTATTCAAAAAAAAATTCATTTTTGTAATAAAAGTTATTTATTTTAAATCTATGGTTCACTTTACCAAACTTTTAATTATTCATAGTCAAACTTGATTTTTTTTATAAAAAATTAAGTAATCGTGTGGGGAAAAAAATAAATATGCCATTTTAATTGCCTATTTGTCTAATTTGTAAAAATCATATTAGAGTTTTCAGAAAGCGTATACAGGGTGAAATTTTTTCCAAGACCCAAACGAACTTATTTTTTAAATCCAGGCCTGATTTTTTTCTTGTTTGAATAAATCAGTTGATTGATGGTAACATAAATTAAATATTTGTCCAAAAAAATTAATTTTGTTAATAAAAGTTAATTTTGTTAAATCTATGGTTCACTTTACCAAACTTTTAATTCATAATCAAATTTGATTTTTTTATAAAAAATTAAGCAATCGTGTGCGGAAAAAAATAAATATGTTATTTTAATTGCCTATTTGTCTAACTTCATATTAGAGTTTTCAAAAAGCTTATACAGGGTGAAATTTTTTCTAAGACCCAAACGAACTAATTTTTTTAAAGCCGGACCTGATTTTTTTCTAGTTTGAATAAATTAGTTGATTAGGTGGCAATAGTGTAACGATTGACCAAAATAAGAGACACATCGATCTGACCGTTCAAAAATTATGACGAATAAAAATATCTGTCAAAATGCGAAACTCGCCCTGTATATTATTAAACAATGGGAGCAGACATTTTTTAATGATCATTTGTTATTCCCCATAGAGGCCTCTATACGAGGTAGGAGTATGTACAGTTCCTCATGACTCACCCTATATAACCACGCTAGACCTATAATATGTTTAGGAATTGTGTGTGCGGAAAAGTGTCCATCCTGCACGCTGGAAATTTCAGAAAGTGGCAGTCTCGGTCAAGTGAAGCAGTTAAAACCATTTTTAAGACTTTTGTAATCATCTTCCAAAAAACACGGTGTACTGGAGACTATACATTGTGTGTTGTATCTTTGTGTTGAACGATATATTGCTTTTGTTAAATATTGTTTAACATAAAATGGTAGAAGCTAATACAAGCAGTGAAAGTAAAAATTGTGACATGTTAAAAGTTCTCAGAAAAGTCACCAGCAAGGAAACATATTTTCTTACGCGCAGCCAATGATTGAATTCACAATTTCCGAGAATTCATGATTGATACGTGATTCCGGCTACTTTTGACCAGTTAGTACGCATGACCTAAAAGTGAGCACCTGGGCATGTCTTCCAAAAAAAATGCGGCAGCGAAAGGATTTTAAAACAATTAAATTCACATTTTCGGGATATTTTCAATAGAAAATAAAAGTTTCGGTAGATATTGAAGTGAATGGAAAGCTAGAAATGACAAATTTGAGTTAATTTAGCCCTGTTTGTCATTTTTTCTTTTAAAAATATGAATACTGTTAATTGTTTTGTATGCAAAAGCAAAAGTACAAATAATAATAGTTTAGTTCGAAACTTATGATTAAAAAATCTAAAAACTGTGTTTACAATTGTTTTAGACATATTGTTCTGAAGCTAGTTTCGTGTGGCATTTTAATATAGTTTACTATTATGACTGAGATGAGAATTAACAACAAAATGCAATTATATTTGGAGAACTATCTCCAAAGTGGAAATTGAAACGTCAAAATAAAACGTATTATAAACTAAAATAATGGTTAATTCCTAACAAAAATAATAGATTATACTGTTTTAGACGTTTCAATTAATGTATATTAGGTCACCGTTTAAAATACACTAAAAGACAAGCCTTTAATATTTACACCGTTTATCGATATCCTCGATCTTTTCAAGTTTGACCTGATTACAATTCGTGTTGATGAATTTCTGCATTTTAGTTTAAATATGTTACAAAATGAAAGACACAGCATTGAGTTAATCTAAATTTTTTAAAGGTTTAAGTTCAAAAGAAATTTAAGTTAGATACGGACATTTTTCATTTAATGTGACCTATATTGTTGAAAATAAAGCTAGTGATTAAAATATGGGGCACATTAACCTCAGCGATAGATAATTTGATGGTTACCAGTTGAATTGGACGACATTTATTTCTGTGATAAATTTTGGTCCATTTTTAATGGGCAGCAATAATTTTTAATATAAATATACACATGTTGTTTCATTGGAAAACGGAAATACTTGAATGGTGAATAGGGGTCACTGAGGCGGTTCTATATATGCTACATTTATTGGCTTACCGATTTTTATAACCGAGTTACAGGGTGTTTTATCGATTTTGCCCATTTGTTCTGGACCGATAATGTTAGTACCTCCTTGTATATTGTTTTGATATTTAATACACATATGTCTCATTTATAACCCAAACCACCCAACTACTAATCAAACGAAAAATCCAGGTCTGGACGAAAAAAAATTATAAATTCATTGTGACCTTGAAGCAACACCCTGTATATTGAAATTTTTAAAATCCGTTTGCATATTTCAAAAAAACACAAAAAACTATTTCCTTGTGGCATTTTTATAGTTAACTATTTTGATTGGGAAGTAAACCACAATTAAATTGAAAAATTAATTTTATTAACGGTTCGACGCCCAAATCGGATGTCGTTGTCAAAATACAAAATATTGGGTCGTTCCAATGTAGTAAATACATTTATTGATTATTTTTAAAATGAGTATTTATTCATTAAATTTAATTAATTCTATTAAGGCGAACCTATAAACTCAGTTCTTTGTGTTCTTTTCAAATGTGCAAACGGATTTTGAAAATTTCAATATACAAGATGTTGTTTTAAGGTCAAAATTACTTTGTTTTTTTGTTAATCCGGACCTGGATTTTCCTTGTGATTACTAAATGGGTCGTTCCAATGTAGTAAATAAGTACTGATTATTTTTAAAATGAGTATTTGTTCATTAACTTTAATAATTTATTATCAAAAGTTAATAATACCTGCTTTTTAATCTCAATACAGAGTATTATTTCAAGGTCACAATGTATTTATAATTTTTTTTAGTGCGGACCTGGATATTTCTTGTTATTATTAGTTAGGTGGTTTGGGTTCTAAATGAGACATATGTGTACCAAATATCAAAAAATATACAAGGTAGTTCTAAAGTTATGGGTCCAGAAAGAAATGGTCAAAATTAATCAAATATCCTGTAACTACATAGGTTATAAAAATCGATGAGGCAATAAATGTAGTATATCTAGAGCCGCGTCAGTGACCTCTATTCACCATTCAAGTATTTCCGTTCCCAATGAAACACACTGTATAATAGGTATTGAATAGGCATACAATGGAAAGTACCTTCATTTCCTATGGACTTTGGAAATGAAGGTACTAAGAAGACTGTGCAGTACATATATCGAAAGCACTTAATGAACAATTGAATCACATAAATAATGAAGCAAGAAAAGAAGACTCGGGGACACACTATAATTATTACTATTTCTGCTTATAAAAACGTGTTAAAAATCTCCAGTCTAATTCTAATTTAGTCCTGCCCTGTACAAAATATCTGTTTATTCCGATATAGCGGTAATTGAGATCATTTAACCTTCCTCAATGAATTTCATACACGAAACATAAAATTTTCATTTATCTCTACTCTACTTCTGTTTATTTTTTTATCAGTCAATCTATGCTCAAACATTTACATTGGAATGTTTAATTAATACGGAACAAAACGGAATATACCTCTTTTAAACAGGTGGTAACGCTCGAAAAATATTTGCTTGGATGGAAAGTGACTATATTGATCCTTTATTTTGAAGCACAAACGAGAGCCTATATATAAAGAATAGATTTTCCTTCTGTTTAGATAAGGTTTTATGAAAAATATAAACATAATATTATATAATATATATTGTATACAGGGTGGACAATAGGTGGAATAGCACGATACAACAATGGAGACCATGGACAGGAAAGAGAGTAAGAGGACGACCCCAGATGAGATGGGGAGACGACATTAAAAAGATAGGAGGAACGCACTGGAAACAGAAAGCACTAAACAGAAGCGAATAGAGGAAACTGGGGGAAGCCTATGTTCAAAATTGGATGAATTAAAGGGCAAAAGAAGAAGAATATACAGGGTTTTTAATAAAGAATGGGCCATAGCTTAACCTTTGATACCTGAGGTTAAAATAGGTCGATTTAAGCTAACTTACCTTAGTACAAAAGTTGATAATAACCGAAATACAGAGTGTCAAAGTTAAACTTTTATTTTATTTATTTCTGAATGTTTCCTGACAGGCATGGGACAACAACACGAAATTTGGTAAGTGGTGCTAATCCTGTACACCCTTCTAAATTATGTTAAACAAAAGTTTCTGGCTATTACCAGAGGCGTACGACGGGGTAACGTGAATGGTTGACCCTTCCCAAATTCTACGCCACTGGCGAAATTACTATTTTAGTACAATTTTTAGATTCTCCAATACTTTCTATGCAAATAATATATTCTTCATTCGTAACGATAAAGTCATTAGTTTTCGAGATATTTGAAATTAAAAATGAAAAGGCACACTTATATTTTGATTAATGTATTATGCTCATTCGTTTTTAGCTTCAAATATCTCGAAAAGTAATGGCTTTATCGTTACGAATGAAGAGTATGTTATTTACATAGGAAGTATTGGATAATCAAAAAATTGCACTAAAATAGAAATTCCGCCAGTGGCGTAGAATTTCCGAAGGGTCAACCATTCACGTTCCTCCGTCGTTCACCACTTACCAAATTTCGTGTTGTTGTCCCATGATTGTCAGGAAATATTCAAAAATAAATAAAATAAAAGTTTAACTTTGACACCCTGTATTTCGGTTATTATCAACTTTTGTACTAAGGTAAGTTAGCTTAAATCGACCTATCTTAACCTCAGGAATCTATGGCCCATTCTTTACCAAACACCCTGTATATATGAGAAAATCAGCGATTGCATTTCACTTCATTCTGAACGGCATCGGCACCTTACACGTGTTTCGTTTTCATATCAAAAACTCGTCAGGAGCACCTAGATGCGTGTTCAGAGAGGAATGAAATGCAACAGGTCTAGGTGGTTTAATAAACTAAACCGACTTCAGTACGCCAGGTATGACATATTTATGAAATAAAGGAAAAGACTCTTGAATATAAAGAAATATGTCCAGTAGCGAACGTGAAATGTGAATTTAAAGCCTTCATAAAAGCAATGAAACGATATAAGGAACCATTTTGTCCCACAAATGCATCTACAAATCGACGTTATTTGACACGCATACGTCAAGTACGGAGAATCCGTAAAATGAGAAAATCAGCGATCGCATTTCATTTTTTATAGACGTTATAGTCACCAAAATATGCCCGAGTACGCTATTCTGTCTATATGAAGCAACGAGAAGGCGTCGATGGCGAATTATGTAAAATCCAAGCTAACTGGGAGCTATTGTGAGATGCTAGATTCCGACAATGCATTTACAGCTACAGTTTACCCTTAAGAACACTATCTTTTGCATTCCTTACGTAGAGAAAACTCGTTGAAATGAAAGTAGATGATTTCATTTTTTTTTTTCAATTCAAGCTCTACCCTTGCTCTACAATTTACGAAGTATTCACCTCTCATCAGAAGTACTTCTGATAGCGTGAACTGAAATGAAATTATCTCAACTATATGACCATTATAGAAACCATAACATCCCTGAGTACGCTAATACTGGCCACTGTAATAGGAACCACGAATATTCATGATGTGAGGTGAATTCTTCGAAAAACTTGTAGAGCAATGTGAAGCTTGAATTGAAAAGAAATGCAATGGTCTACTTTCATTTCAACATCTTTTCTCTATGTAAAACGTACAAAAGATGATGTTTTTGAAAGGTAAACTATAGATATATTTTCGAAATAAAAGGTTATTCCTCACATTGTTCCAGTAATCTCGGATTTGCAGTTCATCTATTCGCTATCGAAGAGTTCCTGATTTCTCGTTGCGTTAACTTTTTCGTTAGTAACTTCATTAAATATTTTTAGCAATTTTCCGTTATACTGATATATACTACATTCGCTCTCGCGAGAATTTTATTGAGACATTCGGAATAGGAAACCTACAACACAAAAATTCCTACCTCACACTGTTAACTGCTAAAATCAACTCAAATCAACTTAATCTTTCATTAAAAAAAGAAGAATTTTTAGAAATAGTGGGAGTGTCTACTAATCTCATAAAATTTTGTGAAGTTTATTTCTACAAAATATTTTTATTTTGTACAATAAATAATTTTCTCATTTGCTATCAATACATTATAATGGTTTAAATAAATAAATATTGATTGGCGTAAGGTTTATGTTATTTTTATGTCTGTTTACTATTAATAATATTGGATATGAGCAGGTGCGTTGGTTTTGTAGTAATTTCCAGTCACTTCTGACAACTGAATTTTTCAAAAAAGAAATTACTAACGTCAGTGTCAAAAAAAATCTCGCGAGAGCGAATGTAGTATACCTATTTAATATTACTGTCTCCGAATTACATAGCATGATACGAAAGACAGTTAAGATTCAATTTCAATATAGAGCATCATCATTAGTTTATACGTATTTCATCTATATGGAATTATCAGAACGAACTGCGGAGAGATTACCGCAGTTCTCTCTGATCATTCCATAAGGATGAAATGCGTATAAACGAATGGTGGTGCTCTATATTGAGATTAAATCTGAACTAACTTTCGTATTTTTCTTTTATTCACACATTTGAGTACCAGAAATCAGTTCGCTGCAGTTTTTGTCTAGATATATTGATATGTTATGGAATGCAATTTTTAGATTCCTCACGTCGCCTCAGTTCATTTATCGTCTGTTTGCTTCGAAAATTACAGAAAGTACAGAGTTGGCTATTACCTTGATTGATTTCAAACGTAAGAAATCTTATATCTCTAATTTATAGACACGTACGTATATATACATACATATATACTAATTACAAAAATCTCGCATAATTTTTGAAACAAAAAAAAAATTTTAAACTAATTTTTAATTTTTAGCCGAATGTTATAATACTCGTCTATCGTCTTTTTAAGTGTCTACAAACCCATAACATTTCAAGTTAAACGGTGTTTTTGCAGAAAAAAATAAACAGTAAACAAAACTTTGTTAAAAGAGAATATTTATTTTGGATATTTGTGTTCGAGAATTTGACCTGTGCACTATGTCTGCTTGAGTTTTCAATGATGAGGTGCGGTTCTTACAAAAAATGAGTAATATAACGTCAGAAAAAGCAGCCCACATCGTGTTTTAATTGGAGATGGACGATCGCAGCAATATCGTTTTAAGTGCTTTAAGAAGGTATATAGTCGAGGCATTGAAGCACAAAGAAAGGCCTTACTGTCGATTTTTGGCGCAGTAAGACAGATTTTAATGCAGTTTGGTGCGTTGGATTCGTGAGAATGTCAGGAAATTTTGTGAACTAATGTAATGAATAAGAAATCTGAAATTGCATTTGTGCATAAGAAAAATGCTTTTCAAAAGTGCATTTTGAAATAGGCAATTATTATAAATTTGTAACTCGGTAAATGTTCTTACTCGGGGGTTTTTGGGGTCGCTGAAAACGAATATGAGGTCGCGAGAGCGTACAAACTACCTGATGCTTGCAGCAGGTGTAATAAACATCTTCCTCTGGTAATTTATCATATAATTGGCTTAAACTCATTACTCGGGGGTTTTTGGGGTCGCTGAAAATGAATATGAGGTCGGTGAGAGTGTGCAAACTACCTGGTGCCTGCAGCAGGTGTAATAAACGTCTTCCTCTGGACTATTATAGTAATTTGTTAAATAATTGGCCCAAACTTGTTACTCGCGGGTTTTTGGGATCACTGAAAATAAATATCGCAACGACTAAATTATAATTTCATAGGATATTATAAAAAACATGATTATTTTGTTCAGGATCTCCATTTTTTTTAAATTGGCGCTTAAAATTATGTTGGTAGTATTGATACATTCTTGACTAATTTCATGTAGGATTTATTGCCTTTCTCTCTCACACTTTTGTATACACTAATATAACGGTTACACTGTAAGCAAAAGAGAACATGTTTTTTTCTTATTTTGTTTTCCTGTTATTTAGATAATATTATATTCTAAAGAAGTGTAAAAAATATTTTTTTTATTTAAATTAACGTGTCTCAGCAACGCAGGCCATTGACACGGTTACAAAAGTAAGGTTTACACTATGTTTAAATTACAAGAATTAAGAAAATTAAGAATTTAAATTAAGAAACTACAATATCAGCAAAATGATAAAAAACAACATTTATATGGCGTAGTATAACCGAGAGTCTCTGAGAAACATTATCACATTATTAAAGTTACTATTATCACTAAGAGTGGTGGTTTGGTTTTCATCCAGTTTATGTTGTCTTCGGGTGTTCGTGTATAGCTGGCACTCAACTAGTATGTGTTTGTCGGTGACACGAGTGTTGCAGGTATGACACCAAGGAGGATTCCCCTGGCTCATCAGGTAACCATGTGTAAGACGGCAATGTCCAATTCTTAGTCTTCTCATGACAACTTTGTCCCTTCTACAAAGTGCTGGTATTCTTAAGGCAGGTATTCTGGGTTGAATATTATGGAGTTTTGAGTTTGTTCTATTCCAGAGGTTTTGCCAGACTCTCAAACACATTTGGTTTACTGTATGTTGTACTCGTTAATGCAATTATTGACCACAGCTGCCAACTTCTTATGGCTATGTACAATGCCCCGATAAGTTTCAGGAAACCGAATATTCCTGAGCAGTCTAAACTGAGTAATATCCAATTAGCTGAAAGTTACCGGTACAGAATATACTTAATGGCTATTGCCAAAAATAAAAAAAATTTTAATTGGAAAAATTCTTTCATCTGTTGATCCATTTACCCAGCATTTAAAAAGGATATATTTACAAACACAAATTTGGCTGCATGGAGAGGACAGTAACATGAACCTAACCGAATTGGGATATGAATTACAAAATAATGTATTAAAATTATATGATAAATTACCATAATACTCCAGAGGAAGACGTTTATTACACCCGCTGCAGGCACCAGGTGCTTTGCACACTCTGGCCGACCTCATATTCATTTTCAGAGACCCCAAAAACCCCCGAGTTACAAGTTTGGGCCAATTATTTAACAAATTACCATAATCCTCCAGAGGAAGACTTTTATTACACCCGCTGCAGGCACCAGGTAGTTTGCACACTTTCGCCGACCTCATATTCGTTTTCAGCGACCCCAAAAACCCCCGATTTAAAAAATGTACCGAGTTGCAAATTTATAATAATTGCCTATTAAAAAATGCACTTTTGAAATGCATTTTTCTTATGCACAAATGCAATTTGAGATATCTTATTCATTACATTAGTTCACAAAATTTCCTGATATTCTCACGAATCCAACGCACCAATCCGCATTAAAATCCCTCTTACTGCAAAAAAATCGACACTTCAATCCTTCAATGCCTCGACTAATAAAGAAAGTGGAGGATACACAAGAAGACTAGTTTCAGGGCTTTCCAGGTGCACGAACCCCGCGGATGAACGTTATTTACATCTGCATACTTTGCTTACACATAATTTTACAGCTAGGCAACTGCGAAATGATTTTTCCACAGCCTGTGGCCCGTATTGTTCGGTTTGTTTTATCAATTCGGTTAGAAACAGATTAAGGGAATTTGGAATCAAAGTCAGAATGCCTACTACTGCTCCATTGTTAAAGAGTACACGCCGTATAACACGTTTGTGGATCCGACAGACACTTTGCACTGTCGGATCCACAAAGTGCAAATCTTGACTCATAGTCTAGGCGCCAGAGGGGTCACCGTGTCCTTTTCAATTCTGATGGACAAACTCAACGGTTTCTTATAGATTTTTGGCTGCTGACTTTGAATTTCGAGGGTGGATTTCGATCCGAGTGGTCAAAAAATTGTTATAAACAATTTAATTGTTTATAAATTGTTTATAAGGCTCTGGCTCATAAACTAAAATACATAAAAAATAATGTTTCAAATAAAATTTGTTTGTAAATAAAAAACGAAGAAAAAAACGTTCATCAAACTTAAATCCAATAATTATAACTCAAAATATTGTAAAATTAGTGCACAATGCAAATTGCAAATTGCAAAATAAGTATTTTTCGAAGCTTTATCGATTATAACTGGGTTTCTATGCATGCAACTGAGCCTTAGAAGGTCTCATTTTAAAGCAATTTGTTTATAAGGGTTTCATGTAAATTTGAGCTATAAACATTTATACTTTAATTAACAATAATGATAGAATAACTCAAAAGAAATAATTTGAACTTAAGAAACTGTTCGTAAGTTTATTTTTTGTCAAGATATCGATATTTTAATGGCGCGCTATGAGGCGCAACATCGGCTTACAGTCATGTATTTTTCGACGCTTTATCGATAGTAACTCAGCTTCTACGCATGCAAATGAGCCAATATGTGATATCCACATTAAAATGGATCGAGTTATTTTGCAGCATCATCATTGCATATAAAACGAGCATTTATGTTGTGGCGGCATACACACAATTAACGTGCCTTGATGATGCTGCAAAAGAACTAGATCCACTCTATATGGATACTATCCTCTATCCACTGGATATCTATATGATATATATTATATCTATATCATATAGATAATTAGACTCTGAAACCCCAGAGAGTTTTAGTTTTACTGCCTACAAGAACAGACTTAGTACCACCATGTAACTGTAAAAATTGCTAAAAAGAACTTATACAAATGTAAAAAAGCTGAGATTCCCTGTATACCTCGATTCAGATGCATGAAACAAAAAGTTTGTAAAAATAGTATTAATAAATAGTATCAACTTATTTTTTAGTTCTATTTCTCAAATATTAGTTTTTAATGTTTTTTTCTCATTTCATTTTCATATTTCATTCTCAAAGTAAATAGAATGAAAGGTGATACGAGGTACAGTATGATGATATAATTATAAGAATTATATGATAAAATTTTATTAGGATCTTCAAAAATGAAAAATGAAGATAACGTATCTATACATAGAAATTATAATTTGCATCGAGAAGTTAGCGCGTGAACCTTTACGCGGTGAGCCGATCTTGCGCCTCAGAGCGCACTTTTAAAATATTGATATCTTGGTCAAAAATAAACTTACAAACATTTTCTTAATCTCAAAATATTCCTTTTGAGTTCTTCTATCATTATTTTTAATTAAAGTATAATTATTTATAGCTCAAATTTGCTTGGAACCCTTATAAGCAAATTAATGTACAATTTTTTAAAGAAAATTATTACTTCAAATGGGTATAACTTTAAAACAAATGAAGATCAAGTAATTCAACAAACTCTGTTTAGACGCCTATTAACAATGCTTTAAAATGACATCTTCTAAGACTCATTTGCATGCATAGAAGCCGAGTTACGAGCGGTAAAGCTTCGAAAAATACTTATTTTGCAATTTGCAATTTGTATTGTGCACTAATTTTACAATATCTTGAGTTATAATTGTTGGATTTAAGTTTTTTTCGTTTTTTTCTTCGTTTTTTATTAACTAACAAATTTTATTTGAAACATTCTTTTTTATCTCTTTTAGTCTATGAGCCAGAGCCTTATAAACAATTAAATTGTTTATAACAATTTTTTGACCATTCGGATCGAAATCCACCATCGAAATTCGTAATCAGCAACCAAAAATTCATAAGAAACCGTTAAGTTTGTCCATCAGAATTGAAAAAGACACGGTGACCTCTATTTGGCGCCTAGACTATCATCAATAAAAGAATATTAGCCCAGTCATTAATATCCCAATCGACATGTTCTGGTGCAAAACTTAAACGTGCTATACGGTGTGCAGTCGTTAACAGTGGAGCAGTAGCAGGCACTCTGGATCTGATTACAAATTCCCTTAATCTCGTTCTAACCAAATTGGCACTTATTCGATCATTACGGCCCATGGCAAGATCCTTTCGCAGTTGTCTAGCTGTAACATGATGTGTACGCAAATTCTGCAGATGCAAATAACGTTCATCTGCGGGGTTCGTGATTCGTGCACCTGAAACTAGTTTTCTTGTGTATTCCCCACTTCCTCTATAACTTATTAAAGCTCTTGAAACGCTGGATTAGTGGATCCTAAGGGGGGGTTACAGCTACTTGATGGCCTCTGGAGGTATGGAATAGAAATGGTGTTAAGCGTATAGAGCTCAAAGTACATCCAAATGGGGGGGGGGGGATTACAACCCCAAAACCGCCCCCTGGTTGCGCCTATGGCAACAGTGGCCTAACCAAAAAACGAAGTTTTGAGATAAAAGCAACGTGTTTCCATTATGCTTATGGGATCGCGTTACAAATTATGTAGCGACATATAGCCAAATATAGAAGTAGGTTGTGTAAAACCTTGTAAATCGGAGAATTTAATGTTGCTGCTTTTATTGATATATTAATCTAAAAATATTCAATTTGTGGCTTAGGCCACTGTTGCTCTGAGCGCCTCAATTTGGGTTGCTTGTTCTGACGTTATGTTACTCATTTTTTGTAAGAACGCACCTCCTCATTGAAAACTCAAGCAGACGTAGTGCACAGATCAAATTCTTGAACACAAATGTCCAAAATACATATTCTCCTTTAACAACGTTTTGTTTACTGTTTTTTTTTCGGCAAAAATATGCTTGAGCTTGAAATGTTATGGGTTTGTAGACACCTAAGGAGACGATAGATGAGTATTATAACATTCTGCTAAAAAATAAAAATTATTTTTAAACTTTTGTTCTCTTTCAAAAATTATGCGATACTTTTTGTGATTAGTGTATATAGTATGATATTTGAACTTAAATTAGCTCTTAACTGTTACACGATTTGCTAGAGTACGCAGTCGCAATCTAAAACCTGTTCTCATTATAGAGGCTAACATCACCCTTATATCCTTTTTTATAGATTCCAACGAACACTCTAATGTTATGGTGCAATCAAAATACTGAAATATACATTGTGGGCAAAATTTACGACGCCTTAATTTTACGCTAAATTACAAGATTATCTACAGCTACTTAAGAAATTTTCTAACTAGAATCCCGACCATTTACAAGCAAATGTTAAGGTTATCTTTTATACACAGATTATGCAGAAATTATTAATTCTTGTTATGTTTATGATCCCAAATAAATTGTTTACTGAGATGTTGGATTTAAATATAATAGTAATTCAAAATTTTAGATTTAATTTTTTTTAGATTATTTATGTAGGTACGCGTTATTTAATAAGCATCATGGTATATTTTAAAAATGTCCAATTCTATTATTAGCAGTAAATTTTAGATGATTTGTACCAGCTTATATTTGTTAGATTTCATAGATGCAGTAAAATACATCAATAACTTCATTAAGATTCGAATCCAGAGAAAGTTCCTCATATCCACAAATTTTCTTGTATTGGCACCATTCACGCAGAGACGGATTTGATGACACAATGGACTGGAAATAGGTATTGAAGAAGATATAGATGAATGACATGAATGGCAGGAATGAATGTATGATATACAAAAATGGCGGACAAACTTCATCGTGTAAGATTACTTTAACTGAGATTATACGGCAAGTAATACATCATTTGAAAGCACTTGTTCAACTCAATACGTACCGTTTTAAAAATGGTGACTGTACAATTTTCGACGGTATAAAAAAACATGGATTATGTCTATATTTTTTCCCCGCCATCATCATGGGATGTTGAACAGTCGTCATTTTGATATAGCGGGAAGAAATGGTACACAAATATAGGAATATACTGAGTAATATGTATAAGATTATTTTAAGTATTGCTTGTCATATGATCCTATTTAAAATAATTTCGCAAAATAGGGTTCATCCACAATTTTAATGATTTCGGCGTAGAAACTTATAAGAAAGTAACTTGTAACAAAGGAACAGTAAAAGGTTTTTTCCTTACCCTTCTGAGAAAAAGTCAATCTTAATATTTTGTAGGTAGGTTTATATTATTTATTTACGTACTTAACTATCAGTGTTATTAATAATTTCTGGAATACCGGAATATAGAATATAACCTTATAATAGTCCTAAAATTTTATTTAAAAAACCTACAAAATCCCTTAAGAAATAACGAAAACTACTGGACAATATCAGGAAAAACGTAATTTTCAAAGAACTCTTTTTACAATGTGGTCCGTTAGTAATAAGACACAGAGTACAGGTATTCCCTCTACATCAATATATTACGGTTTAAGTCAACCGACATCATCCTGTCACATCTATTAAGAAAGACAGCGAGGGCTACAATCAATTTTATGTTTAATTCTTTTTCGGTTAACCGTAACAGTTTCAAATATTGTTTTCGCGAATATCAGATTCACATTTTTTTGTTAAATATTTTAATTTACTAAATGTGTTTTAGGGCACTATTAATATTTCAGAGTGACAAGGTATTCCGATGACTTTGATCCGGTCAGGTACATAACTGACAATTTTTTTTTTTAGTTTTATGGACCACAATAACCAAAACCTCTATGTTTCCTGCAGTGTGCTCGATGGACTTTTTACATTATTAACAATTTAAGGACAACATTGCACCATTTTAAAAACTTTCGTCTACTAGTATCTAATCATCTACTAGTAAAAAGTAATTAATTATAAACGAATTTGGAGGGAATTATTTGATAAAAGAGGTTTAAAGCTTTAAAATGGCGGTTTATGAATGTTGAATAACTAACTTAAAAAACCTAAGAATTCTAAATTTTTAGTAAAGGTTAGTAACTATTGTAAAAAACGAACCTACAACTTTGATATTCCATAGAAAGTTGGGTCTCGTAGTATTGAAAATGTGGTTAAAATTTCAGAGTGATACATCAAATAGTTTAAAAGTTATTCAATTTGTTTATCTCAGACAACTTTTTAAATAAGTTGGAAAAAATGAATGAATATCTTAGGATAGAATAAACAAGAGAATTTAAAAAAAAGTCATCAAAAGAATTTAAAAAAAGTTAGAAAAAAGCATTTTCTACATTGCAAAACTTAATTGCAAAAAAAATGCTATATTTTTGCTTATACAGGGTGTTTCATTGGAAAAAGGAAATACTTTAACAGTAAATAGAGGTCACTGAGCCGGTTCTAGATATACTACATCTTTTGCCCTGTCGACTTTTATAACCGAGTTACAGGGTGTTTTACCGATTTTGCCCATTTCTTTCCTAAGCAATAACTTTAGAACCAACTTGTATATTTTTTTTATATTTGGTACACATAGGTCTCATTGAAAATCCAAACGACCGACATACTAAACATAAGAAAAATCCAGGTCCGAAATAACAAACAATTATAAAGTAATTTTGACCTTAAAGCAACACCCTGTATATTCAAATTTTGAAAATCTATTTGCATATTTGAAAAGAGCACAAAAAAGTAAGTTTAATGGTTCGCTTCAATTTTTCAGCCAGACAATTTTATGATTTTTTAATTTTGAAATTATATTGATTTTTTAAAGAACTCTGACATTAAAAAGCAGGTATTATTAAATTTTAGTTATAAATTATTTAAAGTTAACGAATAAATACTCATTTTAAAAATAATCAATACTTATTTACCACATTGGAACGACCCAATTACTAATGACAAGAAAAATCCAGGTCGGATTAACAAAAAAATATAAAGTAATTGTGACCTTGAACCAACACCCTGTATATTGAAATTTTGAAAATTTCAATATACATACATTAGACATTCAGAGTAACTTTTTGATGACTAAGTTTTCACTCTAATGGCATATAACATATCCCACCAGAATGAAAACACTGAATTTTTTTTTTAACTTTTTGATATTACCCGGGAAAAAATTAGCTTTCCATTTTCGATTCATATTCATTTTTTCACATATTAAAAATAAAAGTTCTTCTATAACAATTACGGACGAAGTTAATCATTTTCAAAATTTAAAAGTCATAGCTTGTTTGTTTATAAGAATTAAGAAATCTAATTTTCGATATTTTGAAAAATCAATTACTAAAGTCTTATTGTACCAACTTTGAACCAGATTTCCCTTGAACAGAGTCGTCTATAAAGATTCAAAATGTGAAGCTCCAATTGGTTCAGCTTAAGGTAGTGGGTACCTACTTCAAAAATTCGCACTATAAAATATATCTCCGGTTCTTGTTGATGGATTTTGACATTTCTACAACTACAACTGACCTACAGCTATAAATGTTTATCAAATTACATGTGTGCAATATTTAAGCTATTGTAAATTCTACTGTAAATGATTTATTCCTATGTTTAAACATATTCCTATGTTTAAATATATATGTTTAATTGTTTAAACTAATAATTTTCCATTATATTATGAAAAGAAAAATCATAATCCATCAAAAAGAACCGAAAATATTTTGTAGCTCGAGTTTGAAGCTAATATTTCATTTTTCGATATCGCCAATTAGAAAAATGGGACTAACTTTGTTCAGAATAATCCTAGGACTATTTTTATAATTTGCTAACTTCTCGGATGTAAAAAAATCATCTGTGAATAACAAAACAGTTATTCCAATTGTTTATGAGCAGAAAATTGCAATGTTTTTCAAAAAATGTTTTCCTACGTTGGAAATGGTTTTTTCTTTCTTTTTTTGAATTTTTAAATTTTTAGATAGAATTACTCTCTATCTTTTGCTTATATCTACTATTTTTAGAAGTTAATTTTTTTTTTCTGAGTTATGTTATTGCAAGAAAAAGTTGTTTGGGATAACTAAATTAAATATTTTTAAACTAATTAATGAATTAATCTTAACTGAAATTACCCTAATTAAACTTACTGAAATTATTTAAAAAGTTCACCGAACGACCGAACCCACTGCAGGAAATTTAAAGGTTTTGGTTACTAAGGTCCGTAAAGCTCAAAAAACTTGTTAACTGGCCCGGTCAAAGTCACCAACAAGGTACTTTTTTCCCTACTTTTCTGTACTATATCTGCATGTATAAATTTTTACCAGATTGTTTTGTAAATAAATGACAGAACCTCACGTTATACCGGCTCTAATTATTTTAGGCATGCAATTTTTTTTGATAATTTCAAATCACATTATTTTCATAGATAATGTGCCGTTTGCTTGAAGCACCATATATAAAATACCGTAAATAAGAATTTAAATTATTAGGTATTGAGTATTGAGAATAATTAAATATAAAAAAAATAAAATGAGCTTTTATTCTCAATTTTTTGTTGTAACTACGATTGTGATAGGTTATTTAATAAAACTATATGAAACTGTTCTCTTTATTTATCCATTTCTTTTTTCAAATTTTGTCAAGACTGATATTTTGGAACCTGCAATAACGCAACCTTAATTAATTGCAACAAGTGGACTATGGTAAGTTGACCCAACTCAGAACATTTTTATATTAGGAATACATTGT